>NC_023749.2:22711620-22871304 GCF_000499845.2 Phaseolus vulgaris
TTCACAAGTTATTAGAATGATATCGTCCGAAAGTTGATAGTTTGAAGCAGTTAGTAAACAGTTGCGCTCGCAGAATTGCTAAGTCAATTTCGTTTAAGCGATTTGTACAAGAAGAGATAAAGCTAACAGGGAGATTATGTAAAGAAGCAGAAAACTTCATAACAAAGTGGTATCAGTTCAAAATACATATACCAAAAAGAGGAAAGTTATTACAAGTAAGTGTGTGAAAGAGAGAAAACAGAGGAATAAGTGATGAAGGGAAGCAGCTAATCTTCAGAAGGAACGATCTTCCCATCCACCACTTCGTTGTTTAGTGACACCATGGAGATGTCCAGATCATGGTACTGGCAGGCCAATTGCTCCAGGGCGGCCTCGAACCCAGCAGCGAGGATTTGGGCGGAGCTCAGCTCGAGCTCTTCAGTTTGCTTTTTGAGCCCCTCGGTCTGCTGTTCCAACTCATCAGCTCGTTTCTTTAGTTCTTCAGTTGTCTTACGAGCTTGAAGGAGGTCTTCAGTAACCTTCTTGTTTTCCGCCTGCGCCTGGGCCAGCTCTGCGGCGATCCTTTCATTCTCCTTTTTGGCCTCGGCGAGCTTAACCACGGTGTCATCCCTTTCTTTCTCGACTTTTCCTAAGAGGACCTCCCGATCTACTGACCTCTTCTCAAGGTTTTCTACCTTGGCTGCATTTGCTTTGATCGACGCCTCCAGGCTAGCCACCTTGAGACGGTAGGGGACCTGTTTGCTCTCCAGCTCAATTTTCTCTTGAGCTAGGAGGTGCACCTTATGGCGCAGATCGGTGGCCTCCTTACGCGCCACCCTCAGCTCCGTGCTCATGGCGTCCTCCACTCTCGAATGGTCGATCTCTGCCAGCATAAGGTTGCAAGACAACTTCTCCGCCTCGATCCTTATTAGGCGATTCTCCTCTTGGAGCACGAAGATGTCGTCCTGAAGTTTCTTGCTGGAGCTCTCCACAGCTTTTGATATGATGGAGGGGAGGTCCTCTGCCATCATTCTGAGTTTGGCCGTGAAGGGTTCCCAGATCCCCTTAACCGCAAGGGGAAGGTTTGCAACCACTGTTTGTGGAGGCGCTGAAGGAGCCTGGTGCTGGCTCTCACCACCGCCCTCTTGGATTGGTTGTTGAATTGGAGCTTCTTGGCGTGGTGGTGACGAGGGGGACTCGGTGATGATGATTGGCGAGTTGTGAGCACCTTCATCCCCACCTGGCGCGGCTTCGGCGATTGAGGCAGTTAAAGGAGGACCCTCTCCAGCGGATATGAATGGCGTGGAGGCGCTCGGAGGGTTCTCCATGAAGTTGGGCTCAGTAGCCTCAACCGCGGGAAATGCAGCCGCCAAAGGTACTGCTTGAACTGGCGGTGTTGCAGCTGGGGGAGAAGGCGGTGTTGGAGCTGGTGGAGAAGACGGTGTTGGTGTTGGAAGAGGAGGTGGAGCAGGTGGTGAAGAAGGTGCCACCCTTCTCCTTTTGGTGATGAGGCCATCCTCAGTTGCCTCATCGTCTTCTTCTTCATCCTCATGGACCACCTGAGGAGCTTTCCTCTTTAGCTTCCTTAAGCGAGTTTCTTGCGTTCTTGAGCGGGCAATGCTTCTGAATGGGTTTGGCCTGGAGGGGGCGATCTGCCCTGAGTGGCGGCGATCTCCGCCACTGAGTTGGGCACAGTTTGGGAGCCCGACGCCAATCCGTGGGCTCGGGCGAGCGCCCTCAATTCAGCTAACTTGCCTTTGCCCAGCATGAGATCTGCATAATGCAAAAGTACACAGGTAAGCTCAAAGACAAAGGTAAAACATATGAGTAAGTGTGCAAATAAGACAAACAAATGGTGTAGGAAATAAAGACCAAGTCTAGTGCGCAACAAACAGGACGCCCAGTAATAGATAACAGAAGTGCAACATAGGGCAAAGACTTAAATGTTGAGGTAAGCACTAACCTATGCGAGCCTCGAGTTGGTCCTCGAAGAATTCGAAGGAGATGAGAGAAGAGGTGAGAAAGGTGATGTTAGCGGCTGCCACGCTCTTCCAGAAGAGGCATAAGTCCTTGTCCAACTCGCCCATGCTGTCGGGGCTTCTTGGCTTTCTGAAGCTTCCCTTGGAGTCTTTATTTCCCTTGTTTACCCAATACAAGGGAAAGCCGTCGAGCAGCGAAGCGTCCTGGTCATTTTGGCGTACTTGGACGAATTTTCCTTTCCAATCCTTGTAAGATTGCTGGAAGATAGAAAGGATCGACCTCCCAGCAATTCCATTCAGGCTCACCCAAAGGCGATCTCCAAGATTCTTGGCCTCGAACAGGAAGAGGAACACATCTACCGAGGCCGGTAGTCCCAAATGCGCGCACAAGATTTGAAACGCCCGCACGAATGCCCAGCTGTTGGGATGGAGCTGGGCGGCGGCGATGTCAAGCTCGGTTAAGAGTTCCCGTTCGAAATGGGTAAGGGAAACCTAAGTTTCACCTTCTTAAAGAGGGTGGTATACACAAAGCAGAACAACTCGACGTTGTTCCCTTTGTCATCTGCGCAGACTGGCACGTCGGGGGGGCAAGGCAGCACCGTCAGTTTGTCATCGTGCTCCTTGTGGAACGAAAGGTTGGGCTCGTCCCCTTTCTTTAATCGAAGCACCGCCAGAGCAGAGTTTACTGAGGAAGTCTCCTTCAGCAAAGTTGAGGTGGCCCATGAGTATAGCTTCTTGTAGTCTGGAGAGGCGATGGAGGCTCCTCCGGCGACCGGTGGAGTACCCTGAGCGAGGTTGGGGCGAGAGGTTGCAGGCCTCTCAGCCTGGGAAGAGGGAGCACCAGGTGCTCGCGGTGGGTTATGAGCTTGAGATGGAGGGGGTCATGACGAAGGAGGAGGATTCGCGGTGGTCTTTGTTCGAGCCATCGCGGGAACTGCAAAGGAAAAAGGAAAAGAAAGGTGAGCGAAGGTTGCAGGGGTCGACTTGATCGTGAACGAAGGATGAAAAAACGAACGAACGAAAGTTCGTTGTGATGGAAGAAATGGAAGACGAAGCCCTAAGTTGCGAATCGGTTAAAGTGCAGCAAATATCAACAGAGGAAGTAAAAGGAGTACCTTTCGATGATCAGACAAACGCTGAAGGAAGTTGGGGATTGAGACAGTTGAAGAGCGTCGTAGGTTCGCAGAGGAAACTCAAAGCGTTGAAGAGGCAAAGAGATGATGGAACAGTAGAAATGAAATGGGTTTAAGGGTTTTTCAAACGATTTTCGGAAGAGTAAGCGACAGCTAAAGGTGACCGTTGATGAAGCCACGTGTCGAGCGATTGGTAAAGTGTTTGGTGGAGCGTCAAGAAAGCAGAAAGTACGAACGTTTGGAATTCTGCGCCAGCGCCACGTAGATCGGTAGTGACGTGACTTCTTTAGTCTTTTCGCTGAACAAGTCTTCGCTTAAGACTGGGGGGCTTGTGTACCGTCCTGGTAGTCGGAAGTGATGACGTGGCAGCAAGCTATTATGCAGGCGTGTTGAGCGGGGCCCATGGCTGGCAGAAGGGAAGGGAGTCGGGGGGCTCGTGTGGTCGCCAGTTATTAAGTTGGCGTGCTCCAATCTCTAGCATACCTAAACCGGCGGTCACCGAGTTTGAGATGAAGTCGCCGGATGCGAACCAAGACGACCTCGTGGTTAGAGATCGCCGAAACAAGGACATCGCTGAAGATGAAGTCAGATAGTCATTTCCTAGCTAGCCAGAGGATGAGGTCGGGAGACAGCTTACTTGAACATACACGGTGAAGCAGGTAGAGTAGATCATGAAGGCGGCCGGCGAGACCACATGGAAGGTGTATACGAAGGTACCCGATCTCGCCACTCAGAAGAGATCACACTCCAAGGCAGCTATGCACTAAGTTGTGTCATGCATAAGTGACTTAGCCAAAATCCTGAAGAGTAAGAAGTGGCGCCCAAGTCAAGGATGCTCCAGATGGTGACACGTGTACAGCTGGATGCGAGCCACGTGTCCAGATGTGTAACTGTCTGGAGAGAGAAAATGCGCAGGTATATAAGAGATTCTAACGAACTTCTGAGGTACGCACGTTTAGATTGCTTCTTTACTCTTGCGAGTCTTGAGTACGCTGAGAGAGAATTTTGCACGGTTCCTTAGAGTTCTTGAGTTTTCTCTTAGTATTTGGTGGTTCAGTCGCTGACTTGGGCGTCGGAGCGTGATCGGCCGCAGCGGCGCCGTTCTGTCTTTTGCAGGTTCTCGAGGCGAATCACGGCGAAGGACGGAGGCTAACACGGCGCAGAAGTCGATCCAGATTTGACGAGGCAAGGTTCTTGCGTCCCGGTCAACAGGCAGGATCAAAATCCATGATAAAGGTTGCAGCTGTGCTGCTTTTTGTTTTGGGTTTAGTCTAGGGTGTTTAGAATCTTTGTAAGATCTTTCTTAGTCCCTTGCACAAGCTTGCTCAAATCTATTTTGAAAGAGAAAAGTGATTTTCTAAGCAAAGAGAAAAACAACTGGTTGAATTATTGAAATAATCGGTTCTTTGTCACTTGGCTTGTTAGAAGGTTTTAAAACTGTTTTTGACTTGGTTAAGTAACTGCCTAACTAATTCAACCGGTTAAATAGACTTTTCAACCGGTTGATTGTGACATTTCATAACAGCTTTTTGAAAACCTGTTAATTTGTTTTGGATGTGAATCAAAACTATTTTGGCTAATGTACCGCCCTGGTAGTCGGAAGTGATGACGTGGCATCCAGCTACAGTATAGGCGTGTTGACAAGGCGCCAGGTTGGCAGAAGGGAAGGAAGTCGGGGGGCTCGTGAAGTCGCCAGTTATTAAGTTGGCGTGTTCCGATCTCCAGCATACCAGAACCGGCGATCACTCGGTTAAAGATGAAGTCGCCAGATGTAAACTCAGGCGACCTAGTGATTGGAGATCGCCAGAGCAAGCACATCGCCAGAGATGAAGGTGGTGCAGATTATGAAGACGGCCGGCGAGACCACAGGGAAGGTGTACGAAGGCACCCTAACTCGCCAATTCCAGTAGAGATCGCACTCCCAAGATTAGCTATGCACTGGGCAGTACCATGCATAAGTAACTTAGCAAAATGAGAGTAGAAGCAGCGCCCAAGTCAAGGAGGCTCCAGATGAAGGCACGTGTACGACTAGATGCGAGCCACGTGTCCAAGTCTGTAACTGCCAGGAGAGAGAAAGTAACCAGGTATATAAGAGTTCTCAACGAACTTTCTGAGGTACGCACGTTCAGATTATACTCTTTACGCTTGCGAGTTCTAGAGCACACTGTGAGAGAGAATTTGCGCGGTTCCTGTTCTCTTAGTATTTGGTGATTCGGTCACTAACTTGGGCGTTGGAGTGCGATCGGCCGCAGCGGCGCCGTTCTGTTCCTTTGCAGGTTCTTGAGGTGGATCTCGAAGAAGAACGGAGGTTTGAAGCGGTGCGCACGTCGATCCTTTGACGAGGCAGTTTCCAGCGTTCCGGTCAACAGGCAGGATCAGCTAATAAATGCTGCCTAGAACGGCTAGTTTTGTGTGCTATAAATATATCCTTTCTTTCAAAACAAAATACAGAAGTTTTATATCAAACATAGTGAGATTGAGATTGATGTGAAAGAAGTTTTTCAAAAGTTTTGCAAGATTGTTATTTAGCAGTGCACTGGTTCAAGGTCTGATCATAGGAGCTTTCTGATTCATGTAAACTCAGGTGTATTATGTTCCTTTCATGATTCTTGTAATTTATCTTTCATAAACTTGTAAGTGTGTGTGAAATCATGTAAAGTCGGAGGTTGTTCTGGCTAGAGGTGTGTGTTTGCAAAGAGGGTGAGTGGTTCTTGTGGTTTCAAGATCACCTTTTTGTGGTTGTGTATGTTGTAATCTGTGAGTGATTACTAGTGGAACCCAATGGTTGTTTTGGGAACTGGATGTAGATCAGGGTTGAGTGAACCAGTATAAAATTAGCTGAGTAAATCTCTTTTTCTCTCTCACTCCTTATAACTGTTTGTTTTAATTCTGCTTTTGTTGCTTCTATAAACAACCGGTTAAAACAAAGTTTCAGCGATTGAAATTCTGCAAACAGTTTCTTAACCATTGTTTGATTGCTTTCCTTGATTGCTTTATCTGTGAATTGTGTTAAAGCTTCATTCCTATTCTATCTTTGCGAAAATCTTTGATAAACTGTTCCTACCGGTTGACTCGATTGCCTTCATACATCTACGACGATCACACGCCCAATTCTCTCTGCCTTTGTTCGTGCTTTCCTTCGATAAAACACCTGAACCTGCAAAAGACAAAGGGGCGCCCTAGAGGTCGTTTGCACTCCGACACTCAAGTCAATACTGGGGCTAGGAAACACCAAAACTCTTAGCTCGTAAAAGCCCTGTGTAAACTGTGTATCGCGTAAAATATTGCCTACCTTGTTAGGTTTATTACTTCCCTTTATATACTCTAGGATTTCCGTTGTTTCTGCCACCCTCATTTAGGGTTTCTGAGGGTATGCCTTAGCGCCGCTATCACCCACTCTTAGGGCAATCTAGCGCGTAAGGCTCCCTTACTGGAGTGCAACCTCTGATGGGATGACCACCTGGGTACCAACTTGTGCACCTAATCTCTCGGGTCATCCGTCTTGGGAGTGCCCTAGCTGTTCACGTGCCATGCATGCAGCCTACCCCTGGAACGTAACCCTCATGGGGCTCAGCACTTCCAGTGGTTCTTTACTTGTGTTGTGCCTGAATGCGCTATTCCCACCACACGCATGGACTCTTCGTGATCTAGGCTTCTCCCTATTGATAACTGGTGTGTTGTTTTGGATCCACCTCTCGTGGCCCAACTCCGTTGTTTGAGTCACTGATGCCCGATGTCACATCACCCTCGCTCTGTTGTCGAGGACACATCAGCACATCCTGGTGATCGACGCTTGACCACTCTTCGACACCTTGGCTCACGTCGCTCGCGAGACACTGGCCCTTGCCACTTGTGGGACCTAGCTTACATGGCCCACCACTACTAGCAGTCAACGACGTCCGAGGACTAGTCGGTACATAAACAATTCACCCCCCCCTCTTGTTTCAGCCATTAATTCTTACAATTGGCATCAAGAGCTAGGTTCATGAAAAATATTCAAGTTCTGTTTTTCTGAAAACTGTTTTAATGGCTAGCAAGTTTTCTTTTGGGGAAGGTGCCTCTTTAAACAAACCACCTTTGTTTTGTGGTGAAAATTATAACCTTTGGTGTATAAGAATGAAATTCTTTATTGATTCATTAGATAAAGAAATCTGTAATGTTATTTCAAATAATGTTGCTTCATTTAAAGATCACCTTGATTGTATAGCTAAGAACATAATTGTCTTTGCTCTTGATTGTGATGAACTTCTCAAAGTTTCAGATTTTACCTCAGCCAAAGAAATGTGGGATACTCTTGAGAGAATTCACAAGAACTCAAGGAGTGCTTGTATGGACAAGAATGAGTCCTCTGCTGAATCATCTTCTCCAGAATTCAAGATGGAGATTTGTCTTATGACAATAGTGTTAGAATAGATGGCTTTAAACTAGAGGGGGGGGTGAATTGTTTAAAGAGAATTTTCTTAAAGTTTTAAAACAAGAATGAATTTATCTCAGGAAACAATTGATTCAGAAATTCAGTTCGCCAAAACAGCAAGCAAAAGCTGTAGAACTAGAAAAACAATCGGTTGTTTATACCAGCAAACAACAAATAAAACTGAATTTAAAGAGTTAGAGATAAAGAGATTGTACACAGTTGTTTATACTGGTTCACTCCAAACCCAGAGCTACATCCAGTCTTCTCAGAAACCCGGAGGAAATCCACTAAGCAACCACACCTTGATCACTTACACAACAACCAAGAGAATGACCTTGAACACCTCAAGAAACACACTCTCCTTGGTCAACACACCTATACCAAGATTGCTAATCTTGATCCCCTCAAGAACACACAACCAATCTTAGCAAACACAGAAACGAAACTTGTCTTTACAGAGAGTACAAGGATTACACTTGTTACAGAAGATAATCTGAAATCAATACAAGCAGAATCCTATTCCACAACTTTGATCAATCACACACTCTTAGCAATCTCAACTCTCTGAAAAACTCAAAAACTCTTAGTGAAAACTTGTCAAAGATTGATTGTCAAATCTGTTTTTCTGAATTTATTCAATGATGTAGTTTGTTATCAAATCTTAACAAACTCTTAAATTGCATTAAAAGATTGGTCAAAGCATTTAATGACTGGAGCGTAAGCAGTTAAATCATTTAAAGCTCAGTCAAAGAGAAAACAGATTTTCTGTTATGGTCCCAAAACAAACAATCGGTTGTTTCCTCGAATCAATCGGTTGTTTTGGTACTTAACAGTTCAACCATTTTAAAAATAGTTTTCAATCTTTTTCTTAAAACATCTAAGTATAAACAATCGGTTGTTTCGACAAAACAATCGGTTGTTTTAACTAAGTTTTAAAACATTTTACTTTCACAAAGATTGAGATGCTTATGCTTTAGATTTAATCAAAGGGTGGATTGCAACATTCAAACTACCCTAGAACTAAGCTAAACCAGCACAACAGCAACAAGCACAAAAGAGGCTTCAACATCCTTCAAAGGATTTGGATTCTTCAAAGCTTGAACACCACTTGGTTTAACAATCTCCCCCTATTTGATGAAGACAAATCCCTTATACTTGTGTTGCACCTGATTAAATTTGAAGCAGTTTCTGTAATAGAACTTTGAACATAGCATAGAACTTCTGATATTTGTTAGCACAAATAAACAGTAATAAACTTCATAACTAAATATCAGAAAAATATTACACATCCCAAACTGTTTAAACAACAATAAAAAGAAACTTAAACACAGCAGAAACACATCATATATTGTTGGGTCTATTAGTGTTTAAGTTCAAGAGGGGAAGGGTGAATTGAGCTTATAAAATTTTCGCAAGATCACACAATTTTCAGTATACCAGAGACAAAAAGAACAGATTGATTTTACATGAAACAGATTGATTCTTCAGAGCAGTCTAGCACAATTTGACTTTGTTCAAATTAAAATTGTAATCAGCAGAGAGCTATAACAGAATCAGATTAATTTGATTTTATAAGTATGAAGAATACAGCTATGCCAAAAAATCAATCAACTTCATTCAACACAAGGTTTTAATGAGAATGAATCTTCCTCAGGTTTTAATGAATAGACAATTTGTTTTTCAAATCAATTAAAACAGTATATACAACTGCCTTGTTTGAGATTAGAAAGCTTTAAGAACTCAGGAAGAACAGTTCTTATTTAAACCCAGAATTAACATATTCAATTTCAAAAGAACAGATTTAGTTCTTGACAGAATTAAGCAACACCAGAAATCAGTGCAGGGATGAGAAGAAAAGGCACACAAGTTTTTATACTGGTTCACTCGTACAGAGCTACATCCAGTCTCACCTTACCCCAAGGTGGAATCCACTAAAAAACAGTACCAATTACTTACAAACACAGCAGTTCTTGAACACTACAAGAACAACACAAACAATGCTGAAAAACCCTATTTCAGCACATCTTGCACTCCAAGAAACCCTATCAAAGAGTGACTAACACTTACACCTTTACAAAACAAAATAAAGGGAAGATTACACCTGAAAAGAAGATGCAAGAACTCAAAACCAGTACTTCAATTTGTTGCAGAACTGCACCAGCACCTTCACCAAGATCAAAGGTTTCCTAGAACAAGCACACTTGAAAATCTCTATGGAAAACCTTTCAAAAATCTTTCAATCCTTCTTCTCACATGGAAATTGTTTGATCTTTGTCAAAAACGTAATTGCTTAGCACACTCTCATGTGAGAGAGACTTTTCTTTATATAGAAAACAGTTTCTAACTTCTTTTCAAAAACCAGTTGAAAAGCAGTTATGAAAACAACAGATTCATTTTTGAACTTAACAGATTTATTTTGTGAAAAATCGCCAACTCAGCTAACTGAAATAACTGTCTGAGTTGTACCTTTGGTGCCCTAACTAACTTGTAAAAAACCTTTCAACTGACCAAAGGGCAAACCGATTCTTTCATAGTGAAACAAATTAAGTGAAGGCAAATAGGCCAGCTCAGCTTTAACTGAAATAACGAACTGAGGTTTGCCTGTGGTGCCCTAACAGAGTTTTAGAAGAGCCTTTTAACAGAGAAGAAATAAACCGATTCTTTCTCCATAAAACAGATTCATTTTTGTACTGATTTAAGACTTGTAAAAACACTTTCAAAAAACTTTTCAAAAACCATTTAACCACTTAATGTGCTTGATCTAGACTTGGTTAGGCAGCAAGGATAGGTCACATAGAAAAAGGCAATCATACACAAATACAAGCCTAATTACAAATGAATCTAAAAGCCTATTACAATCTTCAAAGCACTCAAGCCATTTTCTTCATCAAACACACATCAAGCCTTGGTAGGGAAGAAGCTTCCTCCAACTTCAACAATCTCCCCCTGTTTGATGGAGACAAATTCCCTTTGCTTTGCACAGCTTTGAAGAAAGATCATGACCAAATCTGTACAGTACTATATACCAGAAAAATACACAGGTGTCAAGGCAGAACAAACAGATTTAGAATTGATGTACCTGCAGATTTAACATCTGAATCATATCAGCAACCTCTGTGAATATCATCTGCAGAACCTGTACCAGGCAATTCTTCTCCCCCTTTGGATTCATCAAACAGAATGGGAGCACAGGATACCAAAGAACATTAATAGCCATACATAACAGTTCAAATAAAACCAACATAGAGGTTCATTACAAACCACAAATCAGCTAAAAAACTAGTGCAGAATAAAAACAATACAGATTAATCCCAAATTGTTCAACAACATATAAAAGATAAAGACATAGAAATAGGATCACTTGTTGTTGTAATAGAGCTCAACTAGCTACACTTGAACTCCTTCAAGTTGGTCATCCAAGTGTTGAAACCTGGCGTAAGTCATTTCATAATGTGCTTTATGCTCATCTGTGAGTGTGTCCAGCCTGCTTAGCACCTGTCTTTCAAACATAGACAGTGGTTCACCTCTGTACTCAGGTTCCTCATATGCAACCATTGCATTTTGACTTGTAGCAGCAATATCTTCATGTCCAGCAGAGCGTACTGGTGATGCATCCATATTCTGCACTCCATCAGCATTTTCTTCTTCATTTTCAGCCCTGTTTGCAGCATTCCTCCTAAACACCCAGCTGTCATCCTCCTTTTGAAAGCCCATCTTGAGAAGAGTGGAGTTGTCTATCTCACTTGCTGCCTTAATTGTGTCATTTCTTTCATTTGTAGTGTCAACTTCAAAGTAATCAATTAGCTTTGACACAAAAATTGCATATGGAAAGCAATAGTCTGGTAACCTTGTGGATTTGAGCATATGCTCTACCATAGTACTCACCCAATTTACCTTGAGTTGATTCATGATGCAGTACAGCAAAATGAAGTCCTCTTCATGGAGAGTTGCATGATTACTTCCTCTTGGAGTAAGCTGCCAAGCAATGATGTAGGCAAGGAGTCTTGGAATGATTGTGAGATTTCCAGCATGAAATCTAGCCACTGGTTCAGCATGATTCCTCACACAACTTCTGTAAAACTGCATCTTGTTGAATCCCTGAATTCCAGCAGTGTTACCTTTGCTTACCTTCATTCCAGAGTACTTGATTCCTCCCACATTGCTCCATATTTCTCTTGTAATCTTCAGCTTCACACCTTTCACATGGGAGACCAGATTTTTGCCATCATGCAAAACAAGTTCATATGCAAAACATCCAAATCTTTATTTGTAGAGACCATATCTTTTGACTTAAAGCTAGTTCTAATCTGTTTTCCCTTTACACAAGCATCACACAATCTGTTATTTTGAAACTTTATGTTTGGTAAACCAGAAACAAGTTCCTTAGATTTTAGCTTATTCAAGTGATTTGTGTGAATGTGAGCTAGTCTCCTATGCCACAGCCATGACTCATCATTTTTAGATAACAAACACTCATTTTCAGAACAACTCTTTATAATGTCTAGGAGATAGATGTTGTTTACCCTTTTTCCAATGAACAGCACCTTACCAGAATTTTCATTTGAAATTGTACAAGTGTTGGCTTCGAAATTGACCTTGTATCCCTTGTCACACAACTGGCTAATGCTTAGAAGACTATGTTTTAGCCCTTCAACATATAGGACATTCTCAATAGTAGTTGAGTCTTTAGTGCCAACATCTCCTCTTCCAAGAATCTTTCCTCTATTGTTATCTCCATATGTGACATGCCCTTCAGCTTTGAGTTTCAGATTTATGAACTGAGTCACATCACCAGTCATGTGTTTTGAGCAGCCACTGTCAAGGTACCACTAATTTCTCCTGCTGTTTTTCTGCAACAAAACAGATTTAGCACTTATGGTACCCCTTTAGTCTAGGGTCCAGCATGACTAATACCTTTCCTTAGGAAGCCATTTGGCCAATCCTTTAGGAACAAGGTATCTCCTAGCTTTACAAGTTTTAGATACATGACCAGACTTCATACAATAAAAACATGTTGCAATATGCATTGTTTTTGAATAACTAAAAGAGGAAAAACCTGTTTTGGAAGGAACAAAGAAACTGGACAGCTTTTTCACATTACCTTTCATTCCAGGATTATATCCTATACCATTTTTATTGAAAACAGCATTCTGTGAACCTAATAAGGTTTCAAGATTTTCTCTTCCTTTAGTGAAATTTGAAAGTGTTTTTAACAAATATTCAACCTATTTTTCCAGCTTTTTACAATTATCACAAGTTTTAATTGATGCATGCAAACATGTCAATTCAAGACTAATCAATTCAGTTTTAGCTTTGTGCAGTTCTTCTTCAAGAGCTTTGACCTTAGGTTCAAGTACCCTATTTACTCTATTTAATCTGTTGCACATTATAGCCAACCTGTTTGCTTCATCATGTGTTTCCTTAAAAGCTATTAGCAGCTGATCATAGTTTTCAGAATCAGTGGAGAAATTACTTATTGAGTCAGAGTTGGATCCTTCATCATTCACCATGAAGCAAAGATTTGCTTCTTCACTTTCAGTTGAGGAATTACTAGATGAGGATACATCATTTTCTTCCCATGAGATATATGCTCTTCTACTTTTGCCTTTGTCACTCCTCTTGTTTGCTGATTTTTCTTTATTTTGATTGTTTGGACAATCAGCTTTTATATGACCTGGTTTACCACATCCAAAGCACGTGTAATTGGAAGAATTTGAATCATTAGGTTGTTTGGAATACCTCTTTCTTTGCTGAGTTCTGTCACGGTTTTTCTTTCTAAGAAACCTGCTGAATTTTCTGGTGAGCAGACTCACGTTCTCATCATGTTCAGAATCACCTTCTTCCTCACTTGTATCATGTTCCATGGTAGTTTTCAGAGCAATTCCTTTGGCCTTCTTCTCCACTGTTTCTTGTTCTTTCAATCTTTTCAACTCTATTTCATGTTCTAACAACTTTCCAAAAAGTGCAGCAGTGGACATCTTGGATAAATCTCTGGATTCTGAGATTGCTGTTACCTTAGGCTGCCAGCTCCTATCAAGACATTTTAGTACCTTTATGTTATGCTCTTCCTTGTCAAAGACTTTACCTAGGCCAGTGAGGTGATTTACAATGTGTGTAAATCGTTTATGCACATCTGCAATACTTTCTTCAGATTGCATTCTGAACAGCTCGTACTCCTGAATTAGTGAGTGCTTCCTTGCCCGTTTCACATCATCAGTCCCTTCATGAGTCACCTCTAGTACATCCCACATCTCCTTTGCTGAGTTACATTGAGAGACTCTAAAGAACTCATCCATATTCAGTGCAGAGGTGATGATATTCTTGGCTAAGGAGTCATATTGGGCCTTCTTCTTCTCGGTTTCACTCCATTCAGACCAAGGCTTCTTTATTGTTTCATCTTTGACAACCTGCATAGGTATGAAAGGTCCACTGACCACTGCATCCCAGATTCCCATGTCAATAGACTCCATAAAGATCTTCATCCTGATTTTCCAGAAAGCATAGTTAACACCACCAAACATGGGAGGTCTATTCATAGACGCACCTTCAGCAAAAGGCATTTTAAACTCAGACATCATACACACACTTGAGCAAAATACAAGCCCTAGCTCTTGATACCAATTGTTGGGTCTATTAGTGTCTAAGTTCAAGAGGGGAGGGGTGAATTGAGCTTATAAAATTTTCGCAAGATCACACACTTTTCAGTATACCAGAGACAAAAAGAACAGATTGATTTTACATGAAACAGATTGATTCTTCAGAGCAGTCTAACACAATTTGACTTTGTTCAAATTAAAATTGTAATCAGCAGAGAGCTATAACAGAATCAGATTAATTTGATTTTATAAGTATGAAGAATACAGCTATGCCAAGAAATCAATCAACTTCATTCAACACAAGGTTTTAATGAGAATGAATATTCCTCAGGTTTTAATGAATAGACAATTTGTTTTTCAAATCAATTAAAACAGTAGATACAGCTGCCTTGTTTGAGATTAGAAAGCTTTAAGAACTCAGGAAGAACAGTTCTTATTTAAACCCAGAATTAACATATTCAATTTCAAAAGAACAGATTTAGTTCTTGACAGAATTATGCAACACCAGAAATCAGTGCAGGGATGAGAAGAAAAGGCACACAAGTTTTTATACTGGTTCACTCATACAGAGCTACATCCAGTCTCACCTTACCCCAAGGTAGAATCCACTAAAAAACAGTACCAATTACTTACAAACACAGCAGTTCTTGAACACTACAAGAACAACACAAACAATGCTGAAAAACCCTATTTCAGCACACCTTGCAGTCCAAGAAACCCTATCAAAGAGTGACTAACACTTACACCTTTACAAAACAAAATAAAGGGAAGATTACACCTGAAAAGAAGATGCAAGAACTCAAAACCAATACTTCAATTTGTTGCAGAACTGTACCAGCACCTTCACCAACATCAAAGGTTTCCTAGAACAAGCACACTTGAAAATCTCTTTGGAAAACCTTTCAAAAATCTTTCAATCCTTCTTCTCACATGGAAATTGTTTGATCTCTGTCAAAAACGTAATTGCTTAGCACACTCTCATGTGAGAGAGACTTTTCTTTATATAGAAAACAGTTTCTAACTTCTTTTCAAAAACCATTTGAAAAGCAGTTATGAAAACAACAGATTCATTTTTGAACTTAACAGATTTATTTTGTGAAAAATCGCCAACTCAGCTAACTGAAATAACTGTCTGAGTTGTACCTTTGGTGCCTTAACTAACTTGTAAAAAACCTTTCAACTGACCAAAGGGCAAACCGATTCTTTCATAGTGAAACAAATTAAGTGAAGGCAAATAGGCCAGCTCAGCTTTAACTGAAATAACGAACTGAGGTTTGCCTGTGGTGCCCTAACAGAGTTTTAGAAGAGCCTTTTAACAGAGAAGAAATAAACCGATTCTTTCTCCATAAAACAGATTCATTTTTGTACTGATTTAAGACTTGTAAAAACACTTTCAAAAAACTTTTCAAAAACCATTTAACCACTTCATGTGCTTGATCTAGACTTGGTTAGGCAGAAAGGATAGGTCACATAGCAAAAGGCAATCATACACAAATACAAGCCTAATTACAAATGAATCTAAAAGCCTATTACAATCTTCAAAGCACTCAAGCCATTTTCTTCATCAAACACACATCAAGCCTTGGTAGGGAAGAAGCTTCCTCCAACTTCAACAATCTCCCCCTGTTTGATGGAGACAAATTCCCTTTGCTTTGCACAGCTTTGAAGAAAGATCATGACCAAATCTGTACAGTACTATATACCAGAAAAATACACAGGTGTCAAGGCAGAACAAACAGATTTAGAATTGATGTACCTGCAGATTTAACATCTGAATCATATCAGCAACCTCTGTGAATATCATCTGCAGAACCTGTACCAGGCAATTCTTCTCCCCCTTTGGATTCATCAAACAGAATGGGAGCACAGGATACCAAAGAACATTAATAGCCATACATAACAGTTCAAATAAAACCAACATAGAGGTTCATTACAAACCACAAATCAGCTAAAAAACTAGTGCAGAATAAAAACAATACAGATTAATCCCAAATTGTTCAACAACATATAAAAGATAAAGACATAGAAATAGGATCACTTGTTGTTGTAATAGAGCTCAACTAGCTGCACTTGAACTCCTTCAAGTTGGTCATCCAAGTGTTGAAACCTGGCGTAAGTCATTTCATAATGTGCTTTATGCTCATCTGTGAGTGTGTCCAGCCTGCTTAGCACCTGTCTTTCAAACATAGACAGTGGTTCACCTCTGTACTCAGGTTCCTCATATGCAACCATTGCATTTTGACTTGTAGCAGCAATATCTTCATGTCCAGCAGAGCGTACTGGTGATGCATCCATATTCTGCACTCCATCAGCATTTTCTTCTTCATTTTCAGCCCTGTTTGCAGCATTCCTCCTAAACACCCAGCTGTCATCCTCCTTTTGAAAGCCCATCTTGAGAAGAGTGGAGTTGTCTATCTCACTTGCTGCCTTAATTGTGTCATTTCTTTCATTTGTAGTGTCAACTTCAAAGTAATCAATTAGCTTTGACACAAAAATTGCATATGGAAAGCAATAGTCTGGTAACCTTGTGGATTTGAGCATATGCTCTACCATAGTACTCACCCAATTTACCTTGAGTTGATTCATGATGCAGTACAGCAAAATGAAGTCCTCTTCATGGAGAGTTGCATGATTACTTCCTCTTGGAGTAAGCTGCCAAGCAATGATGTAGGCAAGGAGTCTTGGAATGATTGTGAGATTTCCAGCATGAAATCTAGCCACTGGTTCAGCATGATTCCTCACACAACTTCTGTAAAACTGCATCTTGTTGAATCCCTGAATTCCAGCAGTGTTACCTTTGCTTACCTTCATTCCAGAGTACTTGATTCCTCCCACATTGCTCCATATTTCTCTTGTAATCTTCAGCTTCACACCTTTCACATGGGAGACCAGATTTTTGCCATCATGCAAAACAAGTTCATATGCAAAACATCCAAATCTTTATTTGTAGAGACCATATCTTTTGACTTAAAGCTAGTTCTAATCTGTTTTCCCTTTACACAAGCATCACACAATCTGTTATTTTGAAACTTTATGTTTGGTAAACCAGAAACAAGTTCCTTAGATTTTAGCTTATTCAAGTGATTTGTGTGAATGTGAGCTAGTCTCCTATGCCACAGCCATGACTCATCATTTTTAGATAACAAACACTCATTTTCAGAACAACTCTTTATAATGTCTAGGAGATAGATGTTGTTTACCCTTTTTCCAATGAACAGCACCTTACCAGAATTTTCATTTGAAATTGTACAAGTGTTGGCTTCGAAATTGACCTTGTATCCCTTGTCACACAACTGGCTAATGCTTAGAAGACTATGTTTTAGCCCTTCAACATATAGGACATTCTCAATAGTAGTTGAGTCTTTAGTGCCAACATCTCCTCTTCCAAGAATCTTTCCTCTATTGTTATCTCCATATGTGACATGCCCTTCAGCTTTGAGTTTCAGATTTATGAACTGAGTCACATCACCAGTCATGTGTTTTGAGCAGCCACTGTCAAGGTACCACTAATTTCTCCTGCTGTTTTTCTGCAACAAAACAGATTTAGCACTTATGGTACCCCTTTAGTCTAGGGTCCAGCATGACTAATACCTTTCCTTAGGAAGCCATTTGGCCAATCCTTTAGGAACAAGGTATCTCCTAGCTTTACAAGTTTTAGATACATGACCAGACTTCATACAATAAAAACATGTTGCAATATGCATTGTTTTTGAATAACTAAAAGAGGAAAAACCTGTTTTGGAAGGAACAAAGAAACTGGACAGCTTTTTCACATTACCTTTCATTCCAGGATTATATCCTATACCATTTTTATTGAAAACAGCATTCTGTGAACCTAATAAGGTTTCAAGATTTTCTCTTCCTTTAGTGAAATTTGAAAGTGTTTTTAACAAATATTCAACCTATTTTTCCAGCTTTTTACAATTATCACAAGTTTTAATTGATGCATGCAAACATGTCAATTCAAGACTAATCAATTCAGTTTTAGCTTTGTGCAGTTCTTCTTCAAGAGCTTTGACCTTAGGTTCAAGTACCCTATTTACTCTATTTAATCTGTTGCACATTATAGCCAACCTGTTTGCTTCATCATGTGTTTCCTTAAAAGCTATTAGCAGCTGATCATAGTTTTCAGAATCAGTGGAGAAATTACTTATTGAGTCAGAGTTGGATCCTTCATCATTCACCATGAAGCAAAGATTTGCTTCTTCACTTTCAGTTGAGGAATTACTAGATGAGGATACATCATTTTCTTCCCATGAGATATATGCTCTTCTACTTTTGCCTTTGTCACTCCTCTTGTTTGCTGATTTTTCTTTATTTTGATTGTTTGGACAATCAGCTTTTATATGACCTGGTTTACCACATCCAAAGCACGTGTAATTGGAAGAATTTGAATCATTAGGTTGTTTGGAATACCTCTTTCTTTGCTGAGTTCTGTCACGGTTTTTCTTTCTAAGAAACCTGCTGAATTTTCTGGTGAGCAGACTCACGTTCTCATCATGTTCAGAATCACCTTCTTCCTCACTTGTATCATGTTCCATGGTAGTTTTCAGAGCAATTCCTTTGGCCTTCTTCTCCACTGTTTCTTGTTCTTTCAATCTTTTCAACTCTATTTCATGTTCTAACAACTTTCCAAAAAGTGCAGCAGTGGACATCTTGGATAAATCTCTGGATTCTGAGATTGCTGTTACCTTAGGCTGCCAGCTCCTATCAAGACATTTTAGTACCTTTATGTTATGCTCTTCCTTGTCAAAGACTTTACCTAGGCCAGTGAGGTGATTTACAATGTGTGTAAATCGTTTATGCACATCTGCAATACTTTCTTCAGATTGCATTCTGAACAGCTCGTACTCCTGAATTAGTGAGTGCTTCCTTGCCCGTTTCACATCATCAGTCCCTTCATGAGTCACCTCTAGTACATCCCACATCTCCTTTGCTGAGTTACATTGAGAGACTCTAAAGAACTCATCCATATTCAGTGCAGAGGTGATGATATTCTTGGCTAAGGAGTCATATTGGGCCTTCTTCTTCTCGGTTTCACTCCATTCAGACCAAGGCTTCTTTATTGTTTCATCTTTGACAACCTGCATAGGTATGAAAGGTCCACTGACCACTGCATCCCAGATTCCCATGTCAATAGACTCCATAAAGATCTTCATCCTGATTTTCCAGAAAGCATAGTTAACACCACCAAACATGGGAGGTCTATTCA
Organism: Phaseolus vulgaris; assembly: GCF_000499845.2. Taxonomy (NCBI): domain Eukaryota; kingdom Viridiplantae; phylum Streptophyta; class Magnoliopsida; order Fabales; family Fabaceae; genus Phaseolus; species Phaseolus vulgaris. The sequence goes on from NC_023749.2 coordinate 22,730,934, forward strand.
TAGACGCACCTTCAGCAAAAGGCATTTTAAACTCAGACATCATACACACACTTGAGCAAAATACAAGCCCTAGCTCTTGATACCAATTGTTGGGTCTATTAGTGTCTAAGTTCAAGAGGGGAGGGGTGAATTGAGCTTATAAAATTTTCGCAAGATCACACACTTTTCAGTATACCAGAGACAAAAAGAACAGATTGATTTTACATGAAACAGATTGATTCTTCAGAGCAGTCTAGCACAATTTGACTTTGTTCAAATTAAAATTGTAATCAGCAGAGAGCTATAACAGAATCAGATTAATTTGATTTTATAAGTATGAAGAATACAGCTATGCCAAGAAATCAATCAACTTCATTCAACACAAGGTTTTAATGAGAATGAATATTCCTCAGGTTTTAATGAATAGACAATTTGTTTTTCAAATCAATTAAAACAGTAGATACAGCTGCCTTGTTTGAGATTAGAAAGCTTTAAGAACTCAGGAAGAACAGTTCTTATTTAAACCCAGAATTAACATATTCAATTTCAAAAGAACAGATTTAGTTCTTGACAGAATTATGCAACACCAGAAATCAGTGCAGGGATGAGAAGAAAAGGCACACAAGTTTTTATACTGGTTCACTCATACAGAGCTACATCCAGTCTCACCTTACCCCAAGGTAGAATCCACTAAAAAACAGTACCAATTACTTACAAACACAGCAGTTCTTGAACACTACAAGAACAACACAAACAATGCTGAAAAACCCTATTTCAGCACACCTTGCAGTCCAAGAAACCCTATCAAAGAGTGACTAACACTTACACCTTTACAAAACAAAATAAAGGGAAGATTACACCAGAAAAGAAGATGCAAGAACTCAAAACCAATACTTCAATTTGTTGCAGAACTGTACCAGCACCTTCACCAACATCAAAGGTTTCCTAGAACAAGCACACTTGAAAATCTCTTTGGAAAACCTTTCAAAAATCTTTCAATCCTTCTTCTCACATGGAAATTGTTTGATCTCTGTCAAAAACGTAATTGCTTAGCACACTCTCATGTGAGAGAGACTTTTCTTTATATAGAAAACAGTTTCTAACTTCTTTTCAAAAACCATTTGAAAAGCAGTTATGAAAACAACAGATTCATTTTTGAACTTAACAGATTTATTTTGTGAAAAATCGCCAACTCAGCTAACTGAAATAACTGTCTGAGTTGTACCTTTGGTGCCTTAACTAACTTGTAAAAAACCTTTCAACTGACCAAAGGGCAAACCGATTCTTTCATAGTGAAACAAATTAAGTGAAGGCAAATAGGCCAGCTCAGCTTTAACTGAAATAACGAACTGAGGTTTGCCTGTGGTGCCCTAACAGAGTTTTAGAAGAGCCTTTTAACAGAGAAGAAATAAACCGATTCTTTCTCCATAAAACAGATTCATTTTTGTACTGATTTAAGACTTGTAAAAACACTTTCAAAAAACTTTTCAAAAACCATTTAACCACTTCATGTGCTTGATCTAGACTTGGTTAGGCAGAAAGGATAGGTCACATAGCAAAAGGCAATCATACACAAATACAAGCCTAATTACAAATGAATCTAAAAGCCTATTACAATCTTCAAAGCACTCAAGCCATTTTCTTCATCAAACACACATCAAGCCTTGGTAGGGAAGAAGCTTCCTCCAACTTCAACAATCTCCCCCTGTTTGATGGAGACAAATTCCCTTTGCTTTGCACAGCTTTGAAGAAAGATCATGACCAAATCTGTACAGTACTATATACCAGAAAAATACACAGGTGTCAAGGCAGAACAAACAGATTTAGAATTGATGTACCTGCAGATTTAACATCTGAATCATATCAGCAACCTCTGTGAATATCATCTGCAGAACCTGTACCAGGCAATTCTTCTCCCCCTTTGGATTCATCAAACAGAATGGGAGCACAGGATACCAAAGAACATTAATAGCCATACATAACAGTTCAAATAAAACCAACATAGAGGTTCATTACAAACCACAAATCAGCTAAAAAACTAGTGCAGAATAAAAACAATACAGATTAATCCCAAATTGTTCAACAACATATAAAAGATAAAGACATAGAAATAGGATCACTTGTTGTTGTAATAGAGCTCAACTAGCTGCACTTGAACTCCTTCAAGTTGGTCATCCAAGTGTTGAAACCTGGCGTAAGTCATTTCATAATGTGCTTTATGCTCATCTGTGAGTGTGTCCAGCCTGCTTAGCACCTGTCTTTCAAACATAGACAGTGGTTCACCTCTGTACTCAGGTTCCTCATATGCAACCATTGCATTTTGACTTGTAGCAGCAATATCTTCATGTCCAGCAGAGCGTACTGGTGATGCATCCATATTCTGCACTCCATCAGCATTTTCTTCTTCATTTTCAGCCCTGTTTGCAGCATTCCTCCTAAACACCCAGCTGTCATCCTCCTTTTGAAAGCCCATCTTGAGAAGAGTGGAGTTGTCTATCTCACTTGCTGCCTTAATTGTGTCATTTCTTTCATTTGTAGTGTCAACTTCAAAGTAATCAATTAGCTTTGACACAAAAATTGCATATGGAAAGCAATAGTCTGGTAACCTTGTGGATTTGAGCATATGCTCTACCATAGTACTCACCCAATTTACCTTGAGTTGATTCATGATGCAGTACAGCAAAATGAAGTCCTCTTCATGGAGAGTTGCATGATTACTTCCTCTTGGAGTAAGCTGCCAAGCAATGATGTAGGCAAGGAGTCTTGGAATGATTGTGAGATTTCCAGCATGAAATCTAGCCACTGGTTCAGCATGATTCCTCACACAACTTCTGTAAAACTGCATCTTGTTGAATCCCTGAATTCCAGCAGTGTTACCTTTGCTTACCTTCATTCCAGAGTACTTGATTCCTCCCACATTGCTCCATATTTCTCTTGTAATCTTCAGCTTCACACCTTTCACATGGGAGACCAGATTTTTGCCATCTTGAACCAAGTTGCTGTAGAATACTCTCACCAAATCTGGATAGACATTTCCAGTCATTTCTAGGAAGTTCTTCAGCTTTTGATGCTTGAGCAAGATTTTTGCTGCAGACAGATTTTCTTCTCTCAGCCAAGTAAATTCCAGCACTTTGGGCGCATTGACTTGCTTCCTGCTGGTCTCATGGATGTACCTTGTCATTGCTTCAGAATCTCCAGCAAACCATTTCTCTAGAATACCTTGGTTGCTGCTGGATTGCTCCTTGGATTTCTTCTTTCTGTGTGATGAGGATGCCATGCTCAATCTGTTTTTCCCTGCACCAGTTTATTAATATACAATTCTAAAAAAAACATTACAGATTATCACTCAAAACAGAAGCAAAACCTGTGGTGAAGCAGTGTGCACCTGGACAGCTTATAGTACACGTGAGAAGGTGTGAGAGAAAAGCTAAATTGTGCTAGGTTTATATAGGATCATTAAACCAAATTTGAAAAACCCAGATTTTAACTCAGGGCAATTTGATCAGATTTTGGAAATTATGAATTTTGAAGAAAAATCAAATCCCTCAGATATGCTACAGATTTTATTCCAATGGTGCAGCAGGTTCAGGTGTGGATTCACGTAAGAATATCTTGGAACCTAATTTTGGCACATTAAATCTGTTGCATCTACACAAAATCCAATTAGTTAGGATACCCACACATTAATTTGCATAGACCTGCTGGTCAATAACCGTAAAAGCAGTCAACAATAAAGTGGGATAGAGAATAACTGAAATAACTGTCTGAGTTGTACCTTTGGTGCCCTAACTAACTTGTAAAAAACCTTTCAACTGACCAAAGGGCAAACCGATTCTTTCATAGTGAAACAGATTAAGTGAAGGCAAATAGGCCAGCTCAGCTTTAACTGAAATAACGAACTGAGCTTTGCCTGTGGTGCCCTAACAGAGTTTTAGAAGAGCCTTTTAATAGAGAAGAAATAAACCGATTCTTTCTCCATAAAACAGATTCATTTGTGTACTGATTTAAGACTTGTAAAAACACTTTCAAAAAACTTTTCAAAAACCATTTAACCACTTCATGTGCTTGATCTAGACTTGGTTAGGCAGCAAGGATAGGTCACATAGCAAAAGGCAATCATACACAAATACAAGCCTAATTACAAATGAATCTAAAAGCCTATTACAATCCTCAAAGCACTCAAGCCATTTTCTTCATCAAACACACATCAAGCCTTGGTAGGGAAGAAGCTTCCTCCAGCTTCAACATATATCTCCCCCTATTTGTCTTCACAAATAGACAAAGAGAAGAGATAAAAACAAGATATTGTTTTGATTACATCAGAATTAAAGCAGTAGTAGCAGAAAGAAAGAAATTTAAAAATCAGATATAACAGCCAAAAAAACAATCGATTGTTCCGATAACTAATCGGTTCTTTTGCCTTCATTCTTCTTCATCAGCAAACTGAAGATCAAAGATTTGGTTATGGGCAGCTTCAATCTGTTCATCCAGAGTCATAAATCTTGCATCCATGTTGTCAAACCTGGTGTTAATCCTTTGGAAATTACTAACACAGAGATCATGGAGGCTCCTTTGATTTTCAGCAAAGCTATCAAGCCTATTCACCATGAATCTTTCAAAAGAAGACATGGTTTGCATCCTTTCTCCTTGATTTCCAGCATCTTGATACTCTTCAGGTGGTTCTTCATGTTGAACATCCATATCAGCAGGTTCATCTTGTTCAAGATTAGTAGCACCACTAGATGAGGCACCATGATCACCATCCTTGCTTATCCATTTTCCACCTACTTTTGTAAAACCCATTTTGCTGAGTGATCCATTGTTCAACTCTTGAGTTGACTTGACCAACTCAGATGTTTCATCTTCAAGGTTTACTTCAATATAGAGTAGAAATTTAGATACCAAAACAGTATATGGATAATGATAATCACCTAACCTCATGGCTTTTTGCATGTGCTCTTTGATGATGTGGATCCTATTGATTTTAATTTTCTTGGTGATGCAGAAGATATACACCAGATCTTCTTCAGTTAGAACAGAATGATTACTCCCCCTTGGAGTTAGAATCTAAGCTACAATGAGAGCAAGCAATCTCTCATCAAGCTTCAAACCTCCAACCGAGCATGTAGTTACTTGAGCATGTTGATTCTTCAAGAAACTCTTGTAGAATTGGATTTTGTTAAAATCCTCCACCACTCCAAGGTTTCCCTTGTTGATTCTAAGACCAGAGAACTTGAGACCAGCAACAGCAGTCCATACTTCATGAGTTATCTCCATTTCTACACCCTTCACATGAGAAACTATATTGTTTCCCTCAAACTTTAGGTTTGTGTAGAACACCCTCACCAAATCTGGATATATGTTTCCCTTCATCTCCAGGAACTTTCTGAGAGATTGATCCTTGAGCAGCCTTCTCACATTATCAAGCTTTTGACTTTTCAGCCAATCAAAGCATACAACCTTGTGGTTGTTTATCTTCTTGATACTTGTTTCATACCCATACTTCTCAATAAGATCATTGTCTCCAGAAAACCAGCCTTCTAGCCTTCCTCCAGACCTAACAACCTTGGTTTTGACTCTTTTTGAGGTGGGAGGAGTTGATTCCATAATGGCAGAGAAGAAAACAGAGAAGAACTCACTTCACAGATTTTTGCAAGAGATCTTGCAAGAGATGTTGCAATTGGTTGTTCTTGTGGAAGAGATCAGCTGCACCAGTTTTTATAGCAGAAAAAAGAATCAATTAGCATTCAATTCTATTCAGTGGGTACCTGATTTTCAGAGAGAGAGGACTTGACTCTGCTCTGCACAGAAAACGTTAGAAAAAGCTGAGAATCACATGGTCTTCACATGTGATCTTTGACTAGTCATTAAGGCTCTTGAATTTCCAAGATTTTGGAATATTTTCCTTTATGACTGTTGTAACTTCTCTCTGAACATAATGAGCTTTCAACACAGATTCTTTGACCAAGATTCTCTCTTTGAATTGATCTGCAACAGATAGAAATTTAAAATAGCAATTAAAGCAATTTCTTCATAATGCTGTCAGACCCAAAACTATCGGTTGTTTTTCTGTAGTAGTTAAAAACTGTTTTTTAATTTTAACCATGAGCAGAAGGATTTCAAAGCAGATGACATTGATCAATATAAAAAGATTGTTTAACCATGAGAAAGAACTTTGAAACAGAAATTAAAAAACAAATAAAGGAAAGTCTTATCCTCATTTTAATTCTTCAATGAGTCATGTGCTTTATGATCAAGAAGCCTCTTTTCACTGTTGAGGTCCTTTGCATATCATTGATTCAGCTTCAATGATTGTCTTTTTCTTCAAAAACTTGATCAGATGACTCAATCCCTCCTTTTTCTTTAGTTTTCCCGCATAAAAGATTTCAAGCAGCAAGATTTGGTCCCCTTACATATTTGGGTCCGTTTGACTTTTCTTTGCAGTTAGAAACTTCACATCTCTTAGGAATCCATTTCATAAAACCTCTTGGAACATAATATTTCCTTATTTTATAGAACCTAACAGAGTGGCCTTTCTTCATACAGTAAAAGCATGTAACAACCGGTTGTTTCGTTTTAACAATCGGTTGTTTTTCTGATTTTCTTCAAAAACTTTTTGAAAACTTATCTTGCTTGTTCTGTGGATTAAAGCCTAAACCAGCCTTTCCAAAAATACAGCTTTGAGATGCCAAGACATTCTCAAAGTTAGATTTCCCCTTTGAAAGCTTGTCCACAGTTTCAAAAAGATAGTGAACCTTTTTCTCAAGATTTTCACAATTTTCGCAAATGAGAGTATTACACTTGCAAGAAGCATTTTTGAAATGGTTTTCCAATTTTTCAAAATCAGTTTTTGCTTTTTCCAGATCTTCTTCAAGTGATTTAACTCTCTTTTCAAGCCAACTGTTAAGATCTTTCAATCGGTTGTTTGAAAGAACCAATCTATTAGCTTCATCATGTGTTTCTTGAAAAGCTTCATGTAATTCAGTGTAATTTTGTTAAGCTACCAAGCATATGTTTGCTTTCTCATCTTCACTTGATGAAGAACTTGATGATGACACCTCATTTTCATCCCAAGCTATGTAGGCTCCTTTTGTCTTGCCTTTCTTCTCTTTGAAGCTATACTTTTTCTCTTTGCTCTTGTTTGGACAACCTTGCTCACCACAACTAAAACAAGTATAGTTATTGTTCCGTCCGGTTGACCGGGACGTCTTCGTGCGCGACCTCAACCGTCAGCTAAGGACTCCTTCCCACTGATTGCCTGTGAATTCCTGCAAAAAAGAGGACAAAGAGGCGCCCTAGCGGCCGTTTGCACTCCGACGCTCAAGTCAGCCAGCAAGAAACACCAAAACTGTCCACCCACGTATCTGAGCACCGCGTATGGCACTCTGAAGGTGGTAAAAGAAACTGTGTATATGTGTGTGTGTGTTGTCCCCTTCAGGCAAAAATATTCTCCAGTCACTTGTACGTAATCCTCAAGCACGGGCAAGCAACCAGAGAGTTTCTCCTAAATTTGTCGAAGGTTCCAACCCTTTTTCCGACATTCCCAGCGCTATTTAAACTGCCCTAGCATTTAAAGCGCCTTAAAGCGCTTTTAATCTCAAACGTAACGCACTCATTAAAGCGCTTAATTACGAAACGTAGCGCATTTAAGACGTTGAAACGCTCGGGAGCCCTAATAGTACCTGAATGCTTGAAAGGGAAACTGTATTGAATATCTTTAATTACCTGGCACCTGACTAGAGGGTGTTTCTATTCTGGCATGGCTGTCGTACACGTGGAGGGCCTCACGACGCCATGACCCCATCTGGGGGCGTTTCTGCCCACCTGGGGACGTCTCTACGTGTGAGCCCTCCTGCTTGGGAGTGCTACTGCGCTAGGGGTGGCTTTTTGGGTGCCAACTCATGCCCCCAAGTATCTAGCCACTTACTCTGAGAGCGTATCTGCCTTCCTCTCGCACCCTGCACCCGGTTATCCTGGGCGTGACCTTCCTCTTGGGTCGTATCTGTCCCGAAGGCGTCTCTGGGGCGGCAGGGGTACTTCACGAGTCAGGCTGCCCTTTACTGGTACTATCACTATGGCCTTGAAGCCACCTTTTCCTTCTCTTTATCACTTTCCCGAGATATCGGGTCCTGAGGCTTTCCCACGGCGTCGCTCCCTCCATGGTCTTTCCTACCCATGGGTATCGGGGAACCACACCGTGATTGCCTTGCTTTTACCCTGTTTAATCTGGCGACGCCCTCACCTGGGCGACGCCTTCACCTAGGCGACGCCTTCACCTAGGCGACGCCTTCGCCTAGGCGACGCCTCCTCTTGGCGTCTCTACATCTGGGCGACACCTCGAGCTGACTTTGACTTTCCAGTCGTTGACTTTGACCTTGACTTAGTCAACGCCCTGATACGGGACGGTACACAAGCCCCCCAGTCTTAAGCCGAAGACTTGTCTTCAGCGCAAAGACTAAAGCCTTGCCCCCGCCATCCACGTGCCTTCCTGATGACGTGTCATTCTCTGCTGACTCAGCAAATTTTCGAATTACTGACGCGATATTATCTGAACCACAGGGGTATTCTTAATGACCGATTGGACATTCCCTGCAATGGGGATGATTACGCCTTTTGGGCTACCCTTTATCGCCCGCCACGTGGCCCATCGCGTGGCCCTCCTTTAGAGACCTTTGCGCTTCCCCTGGGCAATCGACCTTCTGACGCGTGGCTCGATCCTGCGGCCCTCAATTTGCGCCTCTTGGGTTACGAAATGTAACGTTTAAGTTACCCCAAACCCCGCGCTCACCCTACTGTTACATTCATTCGCTCTGCAACTTCGCACTGTTCATCGCCTTCGAAAACCTTTTTTCTCTGCGACTGCGATTCTCTCCTTCCTATGCCTTCTACTACCTCCATTCCAATAGCAAAGGTATGATCTCGGATACCCACGACCTTTCCCCTTCGTCGCATTAGATTGATTTATTGAACTGCCTGGGACTGTTGTTATTCACGTATTACTGCATTTCTCCGCTTCTTCTTCCTCCCCTGATTTTTCTCGCGTGGGTGACGCTTCCTGGGGTTCTTTCCCCTTCTTGCAATGGTTAAACTTGCTAAACCCTTTTTCCTCTCTTCTTTCTCCAGCTATCTATTTTCACCATGACGCGCGCGAAAGCGAAGCCTGATTCTTCCCCTACGACTCCCAAATCCAACTACAAAGCCTTCTACCCCTGGGCCTCCGATGAGCTCCTGAGTGAATGCACCAGCCTGACTTCTTTCCAGGACCTGGAAGCTCACCGGGGGGATCCCCATTTGTACAGCTTTAACGCCTTCTGCCGCACACACGACGCCCACATATCCGTCCGTCCCAGCAGGCCTGGGGAACCTGTTTGTTTGGACGACAGACCTAGGAAGGGGACACCCTTCTTCTTCATGTATCAGACCGTGTTCAAGCGCGTAGGAGTGCGTCTCCCGTTCACTCCCTTCGAACGGGAGCTTCTTACTGAAATCAACACTGCCCCCGCCCAGCTTCATCCCAATAGCTGGGCATTTGTGAGGGGCTTTCAAATTCTTTGTGGATACCTGGGCATTCCTCCTTCCGTAGATGTCTTCCTGCATTTTTTTGAGGTGAAAAAACAGGGGAAAAGCTTTTGGGTAAGCTTTTCCGGGATCGCTGGCAGGATCCTCCTCTCCCTCTTCCAGAATTCTTACAAGAACTGGAAAGGGAAGTTCTTCAGGGTGTGCTGCGCCAAGCATGATCCCACAGCTTTGGATGGCTTCCCCCTTTACTGGACGGAACGCCCCAAATTGCTCAGGGCCAAAACCCTGGAAGAGCTATCCCCCGCCGATAGGGAGGTAAGCAAAGCCTTGGCGGGGTTGGGGATCGTCTTTGATACCTTGAAGCTGGTCGCTAGCGAGTACAATGCCCACGCCCTGACCACCTATTTTGGTAAGGGGCTCTCCCCTCATCTTTTGTGCTATAAACAGCCTGCTATCGATCGTTTGTTTCCCCATACTATTATGCTTGTTTTACACTTGTACCATGTTACTTGCATTTCACGTCTCTTCGCGTATCGTGAATTCGCGTAGCTGTTTTAGTACTAACCCTTGCTGTTTGGTCTGCCTTGGTGTAGGATCGGTGATGGGCGTTTCCAAAAGAATGATGTTGGCGAAAGCACTGAAGGAGGCTCGTGCCGCCAAGGCAGGCGCCTCCTCCAGCCCTACTGCCAATCCGATTCTCCCGCCGGCTCCGACACCGCCGCCGCCAATCACTGCTGAGGGTGCTTCTAGCCCATCTCCGACGTCTCCACCTGGCTCTGACGTGCTTCCAACTCCCAACTCTCCTTCGCCTATCGCCGCTGTGCCCCTAGCTGCGGCCTCGTCACCGGCTCCAACCCCCCTCGACAAAGGAAAAAGGGTTTTGGAGATTCTGTCAGATGATGAGGAAACAGAAGGCGTGGCACCCTTCAAGAGGAGAAAATCCGCGCGGGTTCCTCTTTTGGCAGGGACGCCGCCGCAGGGAGGGAACCCCTTTATGGACAACCCTCCAAGCGCAACCTCACTCCCTCCTATGATTCTCCAAGAGGAAAGGAGCGAAGGTGCTGAATCTGCTCTGCCTCTGCCGCCGCCAGAAACCACTGCTTCCCCGGCTCCCGATGCTGCCGCCCCCGACCTTATTGCCATCCCCCCTCCAATCATGCATCTGATGAGGGGTTTCAGTGGCGGGACTATGCCGGAAGGTACCGACAGGAGGGAAAGTATGCCTTTCTATCTGGGGGCCTTCTTGGCGGTGGCCCTTGAATGGCGCTCCCAGGCCAGAAATGCTGTCTTGCAAACCCAAACCCTCCAGGCCTTGGAAACGAAAGCAACCACCCTGGAGGAGGAGATGAAGGCCCTGGGACGCCAAAACGAGGCTTATTGTTCCTCTCTGAACCAAGCACAAGAGTCCAGGGCAGAAGCTGAGAGGAAATTGGCAGAGGCCTTGGAGCTCCAGGCTGACTTCTACGCTCGTGAAGTTTCTCTCCAAGTGCAGCTGGCGGGTCTTCAGGAAGTGGTCAAAGGGGATGCAGAAACTCACAAAGACCTGAAGGACCGTTGCTGTGAACAGGCTGCCAAGGTGGAGCGGATGGAGGAGGAAATGGCCACGCAGGCCAAAGCTATGGACCTTCTCCGAGTTGACTACGACAAACTGCAGGTCGAGGTTAGCCGGCTTTGCGTGGAGAAAGAGGCTCTGGAGAAACAGGTGGCCTCTGGAGACGCCGCCATTGAGGAACTGGAGAAGGAGAAAAAGTCCCTTATCCAGGAGATGGCGGGCACCTTCGAGGAGGGGTTCCAAGAGGCCCTGTCCCAGGCGTCCTGCGAGAATCCTGGCGTCAACCTTTCAAACTGCGACCCCACACACCACGTAGTCGACGGGAAGGTCGTGCCCATGGATTTGAACGACTGAACTGCTGCCCCTCATCCGCCACCTTCCTCTTCGAGCTTAACTCTTCATTCTTTACCTTCGCTTTTTGATTTTATCTGCCAAAACTTGTAATTCTTTGAACTATCCGCACTCTTGTTACTGACTTAGGACATTCGCACGGTTGTCTTTATTTCTTTTTCACATACGGTTCTGCCTATGCGATCTCGTTCTCATCTTTTCCCTTCATACGCTTCAATTATTTTATCCGTGTTCTGCCCGTTTCTCACACTTCGTTGGGCGGTTTGGTATGATTGGGTAAGGTGGCCCGCCAACCCTTACACCCATGGAGAGGCTCACTAAGTGATGTCGTATCGTCCACGGGACGTCTCTGATACCGAAAGGTTCTTTCTTTGATCTTTTAACGCTCGGCGCCCACGCCTAAGGAGAGGCCTGCTAAAGCAGCACCGTATCGTCCCCGGGTGTCTAAAACGCTGAGTGCTGTGGGGTTTTTGTTCCCTCCATGGTCTTTCCTGCCCATAGGTATCGGGGAACACCCTGCCAGTGACCCGCTGGCGTTCGGCGGTTTCGCCTCCCTCCACAGTCTTTCCTACCTGTGGGCATCGGGGAGGCGACGCCTGTGACTAACTTTGCTTTTCTTTGCTTTCGTCTCCCTCCACAGTCTTTCCTACCTGTGGGTATCGGGGAGGCGACGCCTGTCGGTATTTGGGTTGGCGACGCCCGCGACATCTCGTCTGTCGTCGCCCTTTACGTCCTTCCTGGCAACGCCTCGGGCGTTACCTTTACTTCGTTATTGACCTTAATCCTTGCCTTGGTCAACGCCTGATAACAGCGAAGAGCCCAAGGCTTTGCCTGTGCCATCCACGTGGCGCTCCTTGTATAGCTGATGGGACCTTCTGTCATTCGACTTGATCCACGTGGCGCTGCTTGTATGGTTGATGGGGTGTCTAGTCATTCCATTTTCTAACTCCTGCTGTACCCCTGGCTCACTTTCGACGGCGGATCGTACCACTGGATATTCTGTTGACGGGACATTTTCTGATTTAAACCAGAGGTGCCAGCATCATCCTTTCATCTTCCACCACGTGTATCAATCGTGCGGTGCATCCATTCACGTCGTTTGGCGCTCTAACCGCTTTATTTAATTCTTCAAGCTCTGGAACTATCTTCATCGTTTTCTCACTTCTCATAACCTACTTGCGTTCTTTCTTCTTGCACCCTTTCTTCTCTGTCGAAGGGCTGTTCTAACCTTCGCTCCCCTCGCTCAACCCTTGCATTTCTAGCCATCCTGATCTTGCTAAAGAATGTCTTCTCACGATGCTTCCCCCAGGGTCCGTCCCAAAGACTTGTACCCTTGGGCCTCGAGCGAACTTCTTGATGAGTGTTCATGCTTGCTCTCCACCAGGGTCGTACGAGAACACAAAGGGGAGTTGTGTTCTTACGACCACCGGGCCTTCGCGAGGAGGCACGATGACGACATCGCTGTGCTCCCATGCACTCTGGGGGAGCCAGTGTGTGGCGACGAACGGGACAACAACGGGGTCCCTTTCTTTTACTTTTACCAGGTGGTGTTCAAGGCCATCGGGGTGCGCTTACCCTTCTCCTGGTTCGAGAAGGAACTGCTGACGGAGATCAACGTGGCTCCAGCCCAGCTATACCCCAACAGCTGGGCCTTTGTCAAGGCCTTCGATGTCCTCTTTGGGTTTCTGGGTTGTGCACCCTCGGTTGACCTCTTTCTTCACTTTTTTGAGGTGAAGAGACAGAGACACAACCTCTGGGTAACTCTCAGCAATGTACCCGGAAGAGTTCTCTTCACGCCCTTCCAAAGCTCGTTCACGGGGTGGAAAGGCCGGTTCTTCAAGATCTGCTGTACTGATCTTGTTCCCGACGCCCTCGATGGGTTTCCGTTGTACTGGGTGAGAGAGGAAAAGGTCCTCAAAGTCAAACCCCTCAAGAATCTGGCTCCAAGTGATCAAATAGCTTGCCGGATTCTTGCTGAGGCGGGAGGTTTTGACTCTGCTACGGTGATCAGCTTGGAGTTCAACGCTAGGACTCTTGAGAAGTACATAAGTAAGAACCACTGCCTTAGGCAACTTCGGCCTTCGTTACTTTCTAAATGTGCCTGTCTTTCTTCACTGTGTCTCTAATACATCTGTTCCCTTTGTGCAGGTTCGAAAATAAGCCAAGAAAAGAGGACACGACTTACTCGAGCGCTGCGGGCTGGGAAAGGGGCTTCGCCTTCCTCCAGTGATGACTCTGATGAGCGCTGAGAAGTGGCTTGTTTGTGTTTTTGCATTTTGTACTGAACATTGCTTGTAACAACAATTTTCCAATATCATAACTCTTTACAATGCCACTTTACTTTTCATATGCCTCATATACCGCGCGACTTCCTTTCGTCTCGTTCTGCCAACGATGCATGCTTTTACTTGGGCGACGCCTTCTTTCTGGGCGACGCCAAGGCCTAGGCGACGCCTTCTTCCTTGGCGACGCCATGGCCTATGCGGCGCATCACATTACTTCTAACAAGGGAAAATAATGGCTGAAAACCAAAGCACTTCTTTTTCTCAACTGGTTATTCCATTCATTAGGGTGACCTCATTAAAAAACCCCCAAAAGGGAAAAAGAGCGTCCCCTTCAACTAAACTGTTACATGCTGCTTACATAAATCAACTGAAATAAAATTTTAAGTTGGCTGCATTCCAACTGCGCGGGATAGGGCCCCCATCTAAAGTCTCCAGGTTGTACGAACCGTTGCCCTTAGCCTCAGTAACTCTGAAGGGCCCGGTCCACTTGGGAGACAACTTATTCTCCAACTCGTAAGGGTGAGCTTTCCTCATCACCAGGTCGCCCACCTGAAACTGTCGTGGCTTTACTTTAGAGCTATATTGCCGCTCCACTCTTCTCTTCATCGCTTATGCTTTTACTCTAGCTTCTTCCCTGGCCTCTTCTAGTAGATCTAGGTTTACCCGTCTCTCCTCGTTAGACTCCTCCACCACAAAGTTTTGAAAACGCGGTGAGCTTTCGTGTATTTCTACTGGAATCATCGCGTCCGACCCGTACACCAAACTGAACGGCGTCTCCATAGTAGAGGATTGGGGCGTGGTGTGGTATGCCCACACAATCCTTGGCACCTCTTCCGCCCACGCCCCTTTGGCCTTCTCTAACCTTCTTTTTAACCCCCTCAGCAGAACTCTGTTTGCTGACTCTACTTGTCCATTGGTCTGGGGGTGTTCGACCGACGCGAACACTTGCTTGATTCCCACTTCAGCGCACAGATTTCTCAACTGCTGACTGGCGAACTGGGTCCCGTTGTCAGATATCAGGCGCCTGGGTACGCCAAAGCGACACACGATGTTTCTCCACACAAAATGCTGTACCTTATGCGTAGTGATTTGTTCCACGGGTTCTGCCTCTATCCACTTAGTGAAGTATTCGATGGCGACAATCAGATACTTCATCTGCCTGATTGCCAGTGGGAAAGGGCCCAGGATGTCAATACCCCATGTGTGGAAAGGCCACGGGCTGTATATGGACCGCAACTCTTCAGGCGGCGCCTTGTGCCAGTCGGCATGCTTTTGGCATTGCCTACACCGTTGGGCGTGCCGTGCGCAATCTTCTTTCACTGTTGGCCAGAAGAACCCTGCGCGTATTACCTTGGAGGCTAAGGATCTTCCTCCTACATGGCTTCCGCAGATGCCTTCGTGTAGCTCTGCCGTTATCCTGGTGCACTCATCGCCACTGACGCATGTTAGGATAGGGTGAGTGAAACCGTGCCTGAACAACACCCCATCCACCAAGGTATATCTTACGGCGTTCCTTTTGATTTTCTTACCCTCTTCAGGGTCCACTGGAAGGGCCCCATCCGCCAGGTACCGTTTATAAGGCGTCATCCAGGTGTCTCCCGTGGACAGGACACAAACCTGCATCTGCTCTTCCTCAGACACACCCGCGTACATACTGATGCGGGGCGCCCTCTGTGTATCTTGGGTTAATGAGGAATGACTCCTCGGCCTTCCCCTTGATGCATAAATCTGGAGGACATCCACCCTGTTGTCTTCCACGAATCGACGCGGAGCTTTGAGGGTCTCCTAGATCACTGTCCTCTGTCTACCCCCCTTGCCTGAGCTGGCCAGCTTTGCAAGCAGGTCAGCTCTGGCATTCTGCTCCCTCGGGACGTGTATCAACTCAAGAGCGTTGAACGCCCCTCTCAACAACTGGACGTATTTGAGATACGCCGCCATCTGTGGGTCCTTCGCCTGGAACCCACCCGACACCTGCCCCGTGACCAACTGGGAGTCGCTCTTCACCAGGAGGTTTTGTGCGCCCATCTCTTTGGCCAAGAGCATTCCTGCAATCAAGGCTTCGTATTCTGCTTGGTTGTTACTTGCCTTGAAGGCAAAACGCAAGGCCTGCTCGATTAGTATGCCGTCGGGTCCTTCCAGCACTATTCCCGCACCACTCCCTTGCTGGTTTGAGGAACCATCGACCGAGAGCAGCCACTGTGAACCCGCTTCCACTTCTTGCTCACCTCCGGGCGAAAGTTCTGCTACAAAATCCGCATACACCTGCCCCTTAATGGATCCTCTAGGCTCGTACTGTATGTCGAATTCCGACAGTTCCACAGCCCAGCGTACCATTCTTCCTGCCACATCGGGCTTCTGCAGCACCTTCTGTATGGGGAGGTTGGTCATTACCACCACCGTGAAACTGTGAAAGTAATGACGGAGCCTCCTAGCCGAGAACACTACCGCCAGTGCCGCCTTCTCCAGCGCCTGGTACCTTGTCTCGGCTCCCTGTAAGGCTTTGCTTACAAAGTAGATGGGCTTCTGACTCTGGCTCTGCTCTTGTACCAACACAGAACTGATGGCCCTATCTGTTACAGTAAAATACAAATGGAGGGGCACGCCCGTTACCGGTTTGCAGAGAACCGGAGGCGTCGCCAGGTACTCCTTCAGTTTAACGAAAGCCGCTTCGCATTCCTCAGTCCATGCAAAGCGACTGTTTCTCTTGAGGCACTGGAAGTACGGGTGCTCCTTTTCTCCTCCAGCGGAAACAAACCTCGAGAGCGCCGCCATCCGCCCTGTCAACTGTTGAACCTCCTTTACCGATGTCGGGCTCCGCATGGCAATAATGGCCGCACATTTGTCGGGGTTCGCTTCTATACCCCTCTCGGTGAGCAGAAAACCCAAGAATTTACCGGCCTCTGCCCCAAAAACACACTTCTCGGGGTTCAACTTGAGGCGGTACTTGGATATCGTGTTGAACAATTCCTCCAAGTCTGCCATGTGCTGTATCCTGTTCTGCGACGCCACCACCATGTCGTCCACATAGGCGTATACATTCCTCCCGAGCATTGGCGCCAAGACCTTATCCATTAACCTCTGGTACGTGGCGCCCGCATTTTTGAGTCCGAAAGGCATCACCTTATAGCAATAACTGCATGTTTCAGTCATGAACGCAGTTTTGCTCTCGTCCCTGGGGTGCATCTTGATTTGGTTGTAACCTGAGAAGGCGTCCAGCAAGCTTAACACTTTGCTGCCAGACGCGCTGTCCACTAGGGCGTCAATGCTGGGCAGCGGATAGGAATCCTTCGGGCACGCCTTATTCAGGTCCGTGAAGTCAACGCACATTCTCCATTTCCCGTTTGCCTTCTTCACCAGAACGACATTGGCGAGCCACTCAGGGTACTGAATCTCCCTAATGTGGCCAGCACGCAGCAGCTTCTGCGTTTCG
Organism: Phaseolus vulgaris; assembly: GCF_000499845.2. Taxonomy (NCBI): domain Eukaryota; kingdom Viridiplantae; phylum Streptophyta; class Magnoliopsida; order Fabales; family Fabaceae; genus Phaseolus; species Phaseolus vulgaris. Next base: position 22,748,050 of record NC_023749.2, read on the forward strand.
TCTTTCACCACCTGTTGTCGCTCCTCATTGAATTTCCTCCTTCTCTGACGCACGGGGCGAACCGTGGCGTCCATGCTGAGGTGGTGGCACAGAAAATCGGGGTCGATGCCCGGCATGTCCGAGGCGGACCACGCGAAGGCATCCATGTGGCGCGAAATCACTTCCGCCACCCCTTCCCGTTCTTCTGGGTTTAGCGAGCTTCCTAACTTGAAAGCTTTGTCGCCAATCTCCCTCTCTAGCATGTTGGTCGCGGGTTGCTCCCTATTATCATCATCGGCGGGCGCCGCTTCTTCTACGGGCGCCGCCTCCTCCACGTGCGCTTCCTCCATTGGCGCATCTGCTTCGGGCGTCGCCCTTTCTGCTATGGCCTCTTCGGGGGTCTGCCTAGCGGGCGTCGCCTCGATCATCGTTGCGTCCGCGATCGGTGGACGCTCGTACACCATGAAAACGCCTCTCTTCGTCTTCAGGCTGTTTTCGTAGCATTTTCTTGCCTCCTCTTGGTCTGATCTGATGACTATCACCCGGCCACTGAGGTCCGGTAGCTTCATCTTCGTGTCCCGGGTGGAGGATATTGCACTCAGACGGTTTAGCGCTGGTCTGCCCAGCAAAATGTTATAGGCAGAATTGGCGTTAACGACGAGGTACCGAATGCTCTCTGTTCGGGAGGCCTCTCCGTCCGTGAACGTAGTCCTCAACTCCAGGTGCCCCCGGACCTCTATCTGGTTATCCCCGAACCCATACAAACATCCCGTATAGAACTCAGTAGATCGGGGAACAGCCGTAACTTATTAAAAGTCGACAGAAACATGACGTCTGCCGAGATTCCTTGATCAACAAGCACTCGGTGGACCTTTCTCCCAGCCGTGACGACCGAGATGACAACGGGATCGTTGTCATGGGGCACCACATCTCGGAGATCCCTTCTTGTGAACACAATATCTGACTCCCAGGGCTCCCCCGAGAGCCTCTCTTCGATTGAATTTACCCCCCTCGCGTATTTCTTCCGCTGGGAGGCGGTGGGTCGTCCGCCGGAAAAACCTCCAGCAATGGTGTGGACCTCGCCAAGCACAGGCATCTCGTGTGCTGGCTCATCCGCCGGCGACGGCAGGGTGGCGGTCGTGGTGGACTCTGCGACATAATCTTTCAAAAACCCAGTCCTTACCAGCTCATCTAGCTGGTAGCCCAACGACAGGCAATTATCAATTTGGTGCCCGAAAGCCTCGTGAAATTCGCACCAAGAGTCTTTACGGGGCCCTAGCACCTTGTCGGTCTTCGCCGGTCGCCTCAGCCTCTCGGCTACGTTGGGCACGGCGATCAAATCCTTCAACTCGACTACGAAGTTGTACCTCGCCGGTCTTGCTCTTTCTCTGGTGGGGCGTTCGCCTCCTGCGGGGCCCCGAGGCTGGGGCTTTCTGGCCTCGTAGGGGCGTCTCGCCTCTGGCTTCTTTCTCCCCGTCGTGGTCTCATTGACTCTGACGGGTTGAACTCGCGCCGGTCCCCTTGGGCGTGAGGGCACGGTACTAGTGCGCTTCACACATACCTCCCCTTCCGAAGCGATATGCTCCACCGCCCTACGCCGTAATTCTGCGAAAGTCCTAGGGCGATTGCGGATAATAGATTCTCCAAAGGGCCCTGGGCATACGCCTTTCACAAATGCGTACACGATCATAGGCTCCTCTGTCGTACCAACTTTCACGACCTGGGCCCCGAAGCGATTGATATACTCCTTCAGGGTCTCCCCCTGATACTGCTTCACGTCAAACAGGTCGTAGGAGACCGGCGGCGGGGCCTGGTTGGCCAAATACTGTTCTCTGAATAACCGCGACAACTGGCGGAAAGATGTGATATGGCCCTCGGGAAGGCTGATGAACCAGTCCATAGCCATCCCGGTCAGGGTGCTCATGAAGAGCTTGCACTTGGCGGCATCAGAGCCGCCTATCAGGACCATCTGCGTGTGGAACGCCGCGAGGTGCGTCTCCGGGTCCTCCATCCCAGTGAAAATTGCCTTGGGTCCCGCGAACGTGTTCGGGATTGCTGCGTCTAGGATCTCCTGCGAGAACGGAGTGGAAAACTCCCTTGGTGGGGAGTGATTCTCCATCTCGTCATGCCCAGGCCGCCTCCTATCGTTTCTCAGGCCCTGGCGCAACTCCTCATTCACACGGTGGAGCTCTTCGTTGCGCTCATGCGAGGCGTCAAGATCTGCCTGCATGCGCTCCTGCTCCATCTTCGAATCCGCCATGTCCTGCTGCAACCCCCTCATTATTTCCAGGACCTGCTGCATGGATAGGTCTGCGGGGGCTGCGCGCGCTGATCTTCGTCTGGTGGGGGCCATTGTCACTCTAACCTCCTTCAGCACTACCGTAACCTGGTAGATTTTCACGAACTTGTGTGATGGGACTGATGTTTTATATCTGCCCCACGGTGGGCGCCAAATGTTCCGTCCGGTTGACCGGGACGTCTTCGTGCGCGACCTCAACCGTCAGCTAAGGACTCCTTCCCACTGATTGCCTGTGAATTCCTGCAAAAAAGAGGACAAAGAGGCGCCCTAGCGGCCGTTTGCACTCCGACGCTCAAGTCAGCCAGCAAGAAACACCAAAACTGTCCACCCACGTATCTGAGCACCACGTATGGCACTCTGAAGGTGGTAAAAGAAACTGTGTATGTGTGTGTGTGTTGTCCCCTTCAGGCAAAAATATTCTCCAGTCACTTGTACGTAATCCTCAAGCACGGGCAAGCAACCAGAGAGTTTCTCCTAAATTTGTCGAAGGTTCCAACCCTTTTTCCGACATTCCCAGCGCTATTTAAACTGCCCTAGCATTTAAAGCGCCTTAAAGCGCTTTTAATCTCAAACGTAACGCACTCATTAAAGCGCTTAATTACGAAACGTAGCGCATTTAAGACGTTGAAACGCTCGGGAGCCCTAATAGTACCTGAATGCTTGAAAGGGAAACTGTATTGAATATCTTTAATTACCTGGCACCTGACTAGAGGGTGTTTCTATTCTGGCATAAGGCGTCGCCAAGTTAAGACATCGACGGTGTAGCCCCCCGATACCCATGGGTAGGAAAGATCGTGGAGGGGGTGACACCACGAGAGGCCTCAATACCTCAGAACAGTAATAAAGAGAACAGAAAGGTGGCTTCAAGGCCATAGTTCTAATACTAGTAGGGGGTAACCTGACTCACGAAGAACCCACGCCACCACTGGGAGACCCTGGGACAGATACGACCCATGAGAGGGCCACGCCCAGGGGAGAACCACGTGCATGGTACGAGAAAAAGGTAGATACGCTCCCAGGGCAACTGATTAGAGGCTGGGGCGCATGAGTTGGCACCCAGAAAATCACCCCTTTGCGCAAATGCACTCCAAGAAGAGGGACTTACACGATGAATTACCCCTAAGTTGGGTTACGACGCTGTAAGGCCCTCCATGAAGCGTAACGATCAAGTTAGAAGAACACGTGGTAATAAGCGCTGAAAACATCTAGGCTTTCCTAAAAGTTCGCTAAGGTACGCGTTAATTCAGTTAAGATTCGAACTTTTCAAGGGATATTTTTATACGCTTTTGTACCGATCAGGTAGTCGGAAGTGATGACGTGGCAGCAAGCGATAATATAGGCGTGTTGAGCGGAACACTTGGCTGACAGAAGGGAAGCACATCGGGAAGTTTGTGTAGTCGCCAATTGTTAGCTTGGCGTTCTCCGATCTCTGGTGTGTATAACCGGCGGTCACCAGGCTCGCGTCATAGTCACCATATGTGAGTTTTAGGCGACCAAGTGGTTAGAGACCGCCGAAAGGGGCACATCGCCGAAAGATCAAAAAGGCTTGCTTAAGGCTTCCAAGGGGTACTAGTATGAAGGACGAAGTTATCAGATGATCATTCCCTAGCCAGAGGTCGAGGCAAGGGAACAGTTTTCCAGAACATGCACGATGTGCAAGTGAAGCAGATTGTGATAGCGGCAGGCGAGACCACAGAGAAGGTGTGCATGGTGACACCCCGTACTCGCCACTTAGAAGAGATCGCGCTCCAAGGAAGCTACGCACCGAGTTACTCCTTGCACGGGTAACTTAGTCGAATAGCTTGAAGAGTAGAGATGACGCTCAAGTAGAAGGAGGCTCCAGATGGTGACACGTGTACAGCTGGATGCGAGCCACGTGTCCAGAGGTGTAACCGTCAGGAGAGAGAAAGTGCTCAGGTATATAAGGAACTCTAACGAACTTCTGAGGTACGCGCGTTTAGAACACTTCTTTACGCTTTTGAGAACACTTGAGTACGCTGAGAGAACATTTGCACGGTTCCTTGAGTTTAGCTTTTCTCTCCTAGTATTTGGTGATTCCGTCACTAACTTGAGTGTCGGAGCGCGATCGGCCGCAGCGGCGTCATTGTGTGTCTTTGTTTTCTTCAGGTTCTCGCGAAGAATTGAGACGTGGAGATCGAAGGCTAGCGTGGTGCGAAGCTGATCGAGAGAAGATACCTTTGACGTGGCAAGACTCTTGCACTGGAGTCAACCGGCTGGATCATCAGGCGCCCACCGTGGCGCCGTGTAAAGCGTGTTTCCCATCCACAGCGTGAGATCTTGAAGTTTCTGAGATTTTTGTATGGTTGTGTGCTGGTGCGACCATTTTCGGCGTTTTCCACCGTTCGTTTGAGGTTTCATTCGGCGTTTTTCACCGTTCGTTCGAAGTTTTGATCGGTAGTTTGAGGTTTTCCACCGTTTGTTCGAGTTTTGTTCGGCGAATTGAAGTTTTCCTCCGTTCGTTTGAGTTCTTGTTCGATGAGTTGAGGTTTTTCACCGTTTGTGCGAGTTTCAATCGGTGAAATCGAAGTTTTACCATTCGTTCGAGTTTCTGACCGGTGAATCGGGAGTTCTGGAGGAGAAGCGGTAGTTTCATGTCAAGGTTGCAAGTTTCTGTGGAGGTTTTTGCTGTTGTGATTGCGTTCTTGGAAGTTCTTTGGAATTTACGAAGTTTTGACCGATTGATTGTTGGATCGATCATTTCGCTGGTGAAGGTTTTTGTTCCGTCCGGTTGACCTGGGACGTCTTCGTGCGCGACCTCAACCGTCAGCTAGGGACTCCTTCCCACTAGTTACTTGTGGATTCCTACAAAGAAGGACAAAAGGGCGCCCTAGCGGCCGTTGCACTCCGACGCTCAAGTCAGCCAGCAAGAAACACAAAAAATTATGCACCTCCGTATCGGAGCACCGCGTATGGCACTCTGAAGGTGGTAAAAAAGAAACTGTGTCTAGTGTATCTTTTCTCGTTCAAGCCAAAATCCTTCCCTAGTCCCTTGTGCGTAACCTCAAGGCTCGAGCAAGCAACTAGAGTGTTTCTGGAAAATTAGCCAAAAGTTCCAACCCTGTTTTCAACATTCTCGGCGCTATTTAAACTACCCAAGCATTTAAAGCGCCTTAAAGCGCTTTTAATCATAAAACGTAACGCACTTAATTTACGCGTCTAATTAGAAAACGTAGCACATTTAAGACGTTGAAACGCTTGAGAGCCTTTATAGTACCCTAAACGCTCGAACCAGAAACTGTATTAAATGACTTTAATTACCTGGTACCTGACTAAATGGTGTTTCTATTCTGACCTGGCTGTCGTACACATGGCTCTCCTTCCTCCCTTACTTCGACAACAAAGGTATGATTTTTGCACATCCCGACTCTTCTCCTTCGTCGCATTGCATAGTTTATTGAACTGCCTGGGACTGTTTACGTTTATGCATTACTGTGTTCTTCCGCTTCTCCTTTCTTCTCTGTTCCCTTCTCCCTCTTTCTGGGTTTTCTCGCGTGGGTGGTATTTCCTGGGGTTTTACCCCCTTGTCTGTCTTGGCATCACATTGTTTAAAACCTTTTTCCTTTTTCTTTCTCCAGCTATTTATTCACACCATGACGCGCCCGAACTCCAGTCTGGTTCTCCCCCCAAGACCCCCAAGTCTAATTATAAAGTCTTCTATACATGGGCCCCCGACGAGCTTTTGAATGAGTGCACCAGCCTGACATCCTTTCAGGACCTGGAGAATCATCGTGGGGACCCCCACTTGTATAACTTTAATGCTTTCTACCGCACTCATGACGCGCACATCTCCGTTCGTCCCGGCCGACCGGGGGAACCTGTGTGTGTGGATGACAGACCTAGAAAGGGGAGTCCCTTCTTCTTCATGTACCAGACGGTGTTTAAACGCGTCGGGGTGTGCCTCCCATTTACGCCCTTTGAGAGGGAACTCCTCACCGAGATTAACACAGCCCCCGCCCAACTCCATCCCAACAGCTGGGCATTTGTGAGGGGTTTTCAAATTCTCTGCGGGCACCTGGGCATCCTTCCTTCCGTGGATGTTTTCTTGCATTTCTTCGAAGTGAAGAAACAGGGGAAAAGCTTTTGGGTAAGCTTCTCCGGGATCGCGGGCAGGATCATCCTCTCCCTCTTCCAGAACTCCTATAAAAATTGGAAAGGAAAATTCTTTAGGGTGTGCAGCGCCAAGCACGACCCCACAGCCTTAGACGACTTCCCCTGTACTGGACGGAGCACCCTAAGCTGCTCAGGGCCAAAGTCCTGGATGAGCTATCCCCTGCTGACAGGGAGGTATGCAAGGCCTTGGCTGGCCTGGGGATCGTCTTCGATACATTAAAGCTTATCGCGAGCGAATACAACGCTCACGCCCTGACCACATATTTTGGTAGGGAGACCCTCCCCTTATCATCTTTTGTTATCTGTACCTTGCTACCAGATGTTTGTTCCTCTGGCCTCTTTCACCTGTTTTCCATTGTACCATGTGATTCGCGTCTCACGTTTCTACGCGTTTTGTGATTTTGCATAATTGCTTTGGCTTTGACTTCTGCTGCTTGGTTTATTTGAATGTAGGATCAGTGATGGGCGCCTCCAAAAGGATGATGCTGGCGAAATCGATAAAGGACGCTCGTACTGCCAAAGCGGGCGCCTCTTCCGCCCCTGCTGCTGACTCGAACCCCCCATCAACCCTGCCTCTGCCACCACCGACCACTACCGAAGCTCCACTAGGCTCATCTTCACCGTCCCCTCAAAGCCCTAAGGTGCTTCAGACTCCCGGCTCTCCTCTGCCCATTGCCGCCGTTCCTCTGGCCGTGGCCTCATCGCCAGCCCCAACCCCCATCGACAAAGGGAAACGGGTCTTGGAGATCATATCCGACGATGAAGACTCGGACGGCGTGGCACCCTTCAAAAGGAGGAAATCTGCAAGGGTTCCCCTCCTACCAGTGGCGTCGCCCTAAGGAGAGGATTCTTTCAGGGACAACCCTCCAAGTGCTACCTCCCTTCCCCCCATAACCGTCCAAGAGGATATAGGCGAAGGCGCCGAGTCTGCTCCACCTACGCCACCGGCAGAGGTCTCTGCTTCTCCTGCCCCCGTCGCTGCCGCCCCTGATCTTATCGCCATCCCTCCTCCAATTATGCATCTGATGAGGGGCTTCAGTGGTGGAACAATGCCAGAGGGCTCCGACAGGAAGGAGGGCATGCCTTTCTACTTGGGGGCCTTCTTGGCGGTGGCCCTTGAATGGCGCGCCCAGGCCAGAAACGTTGCTTTGCAAACCCAAACCCTCCAGGCCTTGGAAACAAGGGTAGCTGCCCTGGAGGAGGAAAGGAAGATTCTGGGATGCCAAAACGAAACTTACCAAACCACCCTGAAGCAGGCGCAAAAGTCCAAAGCAGAGGCTGAAAAACAACTGGCAGAGGCAGTGGAGCTCCAGGCCGACTTCTACGCTCGGGAAGTCGCCCTCAAAGTTCAGGTAACGAGCCTTCAAGACATAATCGAAGCTTACGTAGAAGTTCAAAAGGACTTGAAGGACCGCTGCTGTGAGCAAGCTGACGGAATGGAGCGGATGGAGGGGGAAATGGCTACCCAGGCCAAAGCTATGGGCCTTCTCCAGGTTGACTACGACAAACTGCAGGTCGAGGTCAGCCGACTCCGTGTGGAGAAGGAGGCTTTGGAGAAGCGGGTAGCTTCTGGGGACGCCACCATTGAGGAGCTAGAGAAGGACAAAAAGACCCTCATCCAGGACATGGCGGGCACTTTCAAGGAGGGATTCCAGGAGGCTCTGGCCCAAGCTGTCTGCATGAATCCGGGGATCGACATTTCCAACTGCGATTCCACTCACCATATTGTCGATGGAAAAGTCGTGCCCTTGGAACTGGACGATTGAACCGCCACCCTCGACCATCACTTTATGCCTTTACACTTGTTTTAACCTTCTTTGATAAACTTGTAATTCTTTGAATTGTCTGCACTTTCGTTACAACTTTGGGTTTTTGCATGATTACTTTCGTGCCATTGCGATATAGAATTCCGCCTGTGTGATTTTGTACCGTCCCGTACCCGGGCGTTGACTAGGTCCAGGTCAAAGTCAACACCAGGGGTCAAAGTCAACACAAGGCGTTGCCTAGGTGAAGAGACGCTAAGTGCCAGCGTCGTCAAGGCAAGGCGTCGCCTGGGTGAAGGCGTCGCCCAACCAGGGCGTCGCCAGATCAAACATTACTAAAACAAGGCAATCACAGTGTGGTTCCCCGATACCCATGGGTAGGAAAGACCATGGAGGGAGCGACGCCGTGGGAAGGCCTCAGGTCCGGATAACCCGGGGCAGTGATAAAGAGAAGGAAAATGTGGCTTCAAGGCCATAGTGATAGCACCAGTGTAGGGCAGCCTGACTCGTGAAGTACCCCTGCCGCCCCAGAGACGCCTTTGGGACAGATACTACTCAAGAGGAAGGTCACGCCCAGGGTAGTCGGGTGCAGGGTACGAGAGGAAGGCAGATACGCTCTCAGAGTAAGTGACTAGATGATTGGGGGCATGAGTTGGCACTCAAAAAGTCACCCCTTGCGCAGTAGCACTCCCAGGCAGGAGGACTCACACGTAGAAACGTCCCCAGCTGGGCAGAAACGCCCCCAGATGGGGTCATGGCGTCGTGAGGCCCTCCACGTGTACGACAGCCAGGTCAGAATAGAAACACCATTTAGTCAGGTACCAGGTAATTAAAGTCATTTAGCACAGTTTCTGTTTTAAGCGTTTAAAGTACTATAATGGCTCTCAAGCGTTTCAACGTCTTAAATGCGCTACGTTTTCTAATTAGACGCCTTAATTGAGCGCGTTATGTTTGTGATTAAAAGCGCTTTAAGGCGCTTTAAATGCTTGGGTAGTTTAAATAGCGCTGAGAATGTTGGAAACAGGGTTCGAAATTTTGGTAAATTTTCCAGAGACACTCTAATTGCTTGCTCGAGCCTTGAGGTTACGCACAAGGGACTAGGGAAAGATTGTTTGCCAGAACGAGAATATACACACAATACACAGTTCTTTTTACCACCTTCGGAGTGCCATACGCGGTGCTCAGATACGGTGGTGCACAGTTTTGGTGTTTCTTGCTGGCTGACTTGAGCGTCGGAGTGCAAACGGCCGCTAGAGCGCCCTTTTGTCCTCTTTTTGCAGGAATCCACAGGTAACCAGTGGGAAGGAGTCCCTAGCTGACAGTTGAGGTCGCGCACGAAGACGTCCCAGTCAACCGGACGGAACATTTGGCGCCCACCGTGGGGCCGATATAAAACATCAGTCCCATCACAAGTTCGAGAAAATCTACAAAGTTACAGTAACGTTGGAGGAGGTTGGAGTGACAATGGCCCCCACCAGATGAAGTACAGCACGCGCAGCCCCAGCAGAACTATCCATGCAACAGGTCCTGGAGATAATGAGGGGGCTGCAGCAGGATATGGCGGAGTCGAAGCTGGAACAGGAACGCATGCAGGCAGATCTCGAAGCCTCGCATGAGAGGAATGAGGAGCTCCACCGCGTGAATGAGGAGTTGCGCCGGGGCCTGAGAAATGATCGGGGGCGACATGGACATGACGAGATGGAGAACCATTCCCCACCAAGGAAGTTTTCCACTCCCTTCTCGCAGGAGATTCTAGATGCAGTGATCCCGAACACGTTCGCAGGGCCCAAGGTGATCTTCACCGGGATGGAGGACCCAGAGACGCACCTTGCTGCATTTCACACACAGATGGTCCTGGTAGGCGGTTATGACGCTGCCAAGTGCAAGCTCTTTATGAGCACCCTGACTGGGATGGCTATGGACTGGTTCATCAGCCTCCCGGATGGTCATATCACATCTTTCCGCCAATTGTCACGATTGTTCAGGGAACAATATTTAGCAAACAAGGCCCCGCCGCCGGTCTCCTACGATTTGTTTGATGTGAAGCAATATCAAGGGGAGACCCTGAAGGAATACATCAATCGCTTTGGGGCCCAGGTCGTGAAGGTTGGTACGACAGAGGAGCCTATGATCGTGTACGCGTTCGTGAAAGGCATATGCCCCGGTCCTTTTGGAGAATCCATCATTCGCAACCGCCCTAGGACTTTCGCTGAGCTACGACGTCGGGCGGTAGAACATATTGCTTCTGAAGGGGAGGTGTGCGTGAAGCGCACCAGCGTTGTACCCTCACGCCCGAGGGGACCGGCGCGAGCTCAACCCGCCAGGGTCAATGAGACCACGACGGGAAGAAAGAAACTAGAGGCGAGACGCCCCTACGAGGCCAGAAAGCCCCAGCCCCGGGGTCCAGCGGGAGGCGATCGCCCGGCTAGAGAAAGAGCGAGACCGGCAAGGTACAACTTTGTGGTGGAGCTAAAAGACCTGATCGCCGTGCCTAATACAGCTGAGAGGCTGAGGCGACCGGCGAAAACTGACAAGGTGTTAGGGCCTCGCAAAGACTCTTGGTGCGAGTTCCATGAGGCTTTCGGGCACCACATTGATAATTGCCTGTCGTTGGGTTACCAGCTAGATGAGCTGGTGAGAACTGGGTTTTTTAAGGATTATGTCGCGGAACCCACAACGACCGCCACCTTGCCACCGCCGGCGGAAGAACCAGCACACGAGACGCCGGTTCTCGGCGAGGTTCATACCATAGCTGGAGGTTTTTCCGGCAGGGGACCCACCGCCTCCCAGCGAAAGAAATACGCGAGGGGGGTCAACTCGATTGAAGAAAGGATCTTGGGTGAGCCGTGGGAGTCGGACCTCGTATTCACAAGAGGGGATCACCGAGATGTGGTACCCCACGACAACGACCCCGTCGTCATCTCAGTTGTCACAGCCGGAAGAAAGGTGCACATAGTGCTTGTCGACTAGGGAAGTTCGGCAGACGTCATGTTCTTGTCGACATTTAATAAGTTACGGTTGTCCCCCGACCTGTTGAGGCCCTACATGGGGTGCCTGTATGGGTTTGCGGATAACCAGGTGGAAATCCGAGGTTACCTGGAGTTGAGGACTACGTTCACGGGTGGAGAGGCCTCGCGTACCGAAAGCATACGGTACCTGGTCGTGAACGCCAACTTCGCCTACAATATTTTGCTGCGCAGGCCGGCGTTAAACCGTTTGAACGCGGTGTCCTCCACACGCCACATGAAGATGAAGCTGTCGGACCTCAGTGGCAAGGTGATAGTCATCAAGTCAGACCAGGAGGAGGCAAGGAAATGCTATGAGAACAGCCTGAAAACGAAGAGAGGCGTGTTCATGGTATATGAACGTCCACCGAGCGCGGACACGACGATGATTGAGGCGACGCCCGCTGGGTCGACGCCTAATGAGGGCATACCGGCGAGGGCGACGCCCGAAGCAGATACACCCATGGAGGAAGGCCCTGACGACGCGACGCCCGTGAAAGAGGCGGCGCCCGTCGAGGATGATAGCAGGGAACAGCCAGCGGCTAACGCCGTAAAGAAAGAGATTGGCGGCAAGACATTCAAGTTAGGAAGTCCGCCGAGCCCAGAAGAACAGGAAGGGGTGGCAGGAGTGATTTCGCGCCACCTAGATGCCTTCGCATGGTCCGCCTCGGATATTCCCGGCATCGACCCCGATTTCCTGTGTCACCACCTCAGCATGGACGCCACGGTCCGCCCCGTGCGCCAATGAAGGAGAAAGTTCAATGAGGAGCGACAGCAGGTGGTGAAGGACGAAACGCAAAAGCTGTTGAGGGCTGGCCACATCAGGGAGATCCAATACCCTGAGTGGCTTGTTAATGTCGTCTTGGTGAAAAAGGCGAATGGAAAGTGGAGGATGTGTGTGGACTTCACAGACTTGAATAAGGCGTGCCCAAAGGACTCGTACCCGTTGCCCAGCATCGACGCCTTGGTAGACAGTGCGTCCGGCAGCAAGGTGCTGAGTTTCCTGGATGCCTTCTCAGGGTACAACCAGATCAAGATGCACCCAAGAGATGAGAACAAAACTGCATTCATGACTGAGACCTGCAGTTACTGTTATAAGGTGATGCCTTTTGGGCTGAAAAACGCGGGCGCCACGTACCAGAGGTTAATGGACAAGGTCCTGGCGCCCATCCTCGGGAGGAATGTGTACGCCTATGTAGACGACATGGTGGTGGCGTCGCAGGATAGGGCGCAGCACATGGCGGATCTGGAGGAGTTGTTCGTCACGATATCCAAGTACCGCCTCAAGTTAAACCCTGAGAAGTGTGTTTTCGGGGTAGAGGCCGGTAAGTTCTTGGGTTTTATGCTCACAAAGAGGGGGATAGAGGCGAACCCCGACAAATGCGCAGCGATTATCGCCATGCGAAGCCCGACGTCGGTAAAGGAAGTACAACAGATGACAGGGCGGATGGCGACGCTTTCAAGGTTTGTTTCCGCCGGGGGAGAGAAGGGGCATCCATATTTCCAGTGCCTCAAGAGAAACAGTCGCTTTGCATGGACTGACGAATGCGAAGCGGCTTTCATTAAGTTAAAGGAGTACCTGGCGACGCCACCGGTCCTCTGCAAACCGGTAACAGGCGTGCCCCTCCGGTTATATTTTACTGTAACGGAGCGGGCTATCAGTTCTGTGTTAGTCCAGGAGCAGGACCAGAGTCTAAAGCCCATCTATTTTGTAAGCAAGGCATTACAAGGAGCTGAGACGAGATACCAAGCGCTGGAGAAGGCAGCGCTAGCGGTAGTGTTTTCTGCCAGGAGGCTCCGTCATTACTTCCACAGCTTCACGGTGGTGGTGATGACAAACCTCCCTATACAGAAGGTTCTGCAGAAGCCTGACGTGGCGGGAAGAATGGTGCGCTGGGCGGTGGAACTGTCAGAATTCGACATCCAGTATGAGCCTAGAGGATCCATCAAAGGGCAGGTATACGCAGATTTTATAGCGGAACTTTCGCCCGGAGGTGAGCAAGAGGTGGAAGTGGGCTCGCAGTGGCTGCTCTCGGTTGATGGCTCTTCCAACCAACAAGGGAGCGGTGCGAGAATAGTCTTGGAGGGACCCAACGGCATACTGATTGAGCAAGCTCTGCGTTTCGCCTTTAAGGCAAGTAACAATCAGGCGGAGTATGAAGCCCTAATAGCAGGAATGCTCCTGGCCAAGGAGATGGGCGCGCAGAACCTCCTAGTGAAAAACGACTCCCAGCTGATTACGGGGCAGGTGTCGGGTGAGTTCCAGGCGAAGGACCCACAGATGGCGGCATATCTGAAATACGTCCAGTTGTTGAAGGGAGCATTCAACGCTCTTGAGCTGATACATGTCCCAAGGGAGCAAAATGCCAGAGCTGACCTGCTTGCAAAGCTGGCCAGCTCAGGCAAGGGGGGTAGACAGAGGACAGTGATCCAAGAGACTCTCAAAGCTCCGCGTAGATTCGTGGAAGACAACAGGGTGGATGTCCTCCAGATTTATACAACAAGGGGAAGGCCGAGGAGTCATCGCTCTTTGACCCAAGATACGCAGAGGGTGCCCCGCATCAGCATGTACGCGGATGTGCCCGAGGGAGAGCAAATGCAGGTATGTGTTTTAACCGAGGGAGACACCTGGATGACGCCCTACAAGCGATACCTGGCGGATGGGGCTCTCCCAGTGGAGCCTGAAGAGGGTAAGAAGGTCAAAAGAAATGCCGCAAGATATACTTTGGTGGATGGGGTGTTGTTCAGGCACGGTTTCACTCACCCTATCCTAACGTGTGTAAGTGGCAACGAGTGCACCAGGATAATGGCGGAGCTACACGAAGGCATCTGCGGGAGCCACGTAGGGGGAAGGTCCCTAGCCTCCAAGGTAATACGCGCAGGCTTCTTCTGGCCAACAGTAAAAGAGGACTGCGCGCGACACGCTCAGCGTTGCAGGCAATGCCAAAAGCACGCCGACTGGCACAAGGCGCCGCCAGAAGAATTGCGATCCATATACAGCCCGTGGCCTTTCCATACATGGGGAATCGACATCCTGGGCCCGTTCCCATTAGCAATCAGGCAGATGAAGTATTTGATCGTCGCCATCGAATACTTCACCAAGTAGATAGAGGCAGAGCCCGTAGCACAGATCACTGCGCACAAGGTACAGCATTTTGTGTGGAAGAACATTGTGTGCCGCTTTGGCGTACCTAGGCGCTTGATATCCGATAACGGGACCCAGTTTGCCAGTCAGCAGTTGAGAAATCTGTGAGCTGAGATAGGAATCAAACAAGTGTTCGCATCAGTTGAACACCCCCAGACCAACGGACAAGTGGAGTCAGCAAACAGAGTTATGCTGAGGGGGTTAAAGAGAAGGTCAGAGAAAGCCAAAGGGGCGTTGGCGGAAGAGGTACCAAGGATCGTATGGGCATACCACACCACGCCCCAATCCTCTACCATGCAGACGCCTTTCAGTTTGGTGTACGGGTCGGACGCGATGATTCCGGTAGAAATACATGAAAGCTCACCACGTTTCCAAAACTTTGTGGTGGAGGAATCCAATGAAGAAAGGCGGGTAAACCTGGATCTACTAGACGAGGCCAGGGAAGAAGCCAGAATAAAAGCTGAAGCGATGAAGAGAAGAGTAGAGCGGCAATACAGCTCTAAGGTAAAGCCGCGGCAGTTTCAGATTGGTGACCTAGTTATGAGGAAGGCTCATCCATACGAGCTGGAGAATAAGCTGTCTCCTAAGTGGACCAGACCCTTCAGAATTACCGAGGCTAAGGGCAACGAGTGGTATAACCTAGAGACCTTGGAGGGGGGTCCCATCCCACGCAGCTGGAATGCAGCCAACTTAAAACTTTATTTTAGTTGACTTATGTAAGCAGCCATGTAACAATTTAGTTGAAGGGGACACTCTTTTTCCCTCTCGGGGGTTTTTTAATGAGGTCACCCAAATAAAAGAAAAAACCAGTTTGAGAAAAGTGCCTTGGTTTTCAGCCTTTATCTTTCTCCGTTTGAAGTAATGTGAGGCGTCGCCAAGAAAGAAGGCGTCGCCAAGGTGAAGGCGTCGCCAAGGGAGAAGGCGTCGCCTAGGTGAAGGCGTCGCCCGGAGAGAAGGTGTCGCCTGAATGCAGGCGCCGTTGAGGAACATGACGAAGGAAAAGCGCACAATATGCAAAACGTATGCAAAGTAAAGCGGCGTTGCAAAAATCAAGTATGGTATAGAAAAGTTGATGTTACAAGCAATGTTCGATACAAATGGGCGTAAGGCGGTTAGGGCAAATATTACAACTCATGCAATACACAAATGAGCCACTTCTCAGTGGCCATCGGAGTCAGCACTGGAGGAAGACGAAGCCCTGATCCCAGTCCGCAGAGCTCGGGTGAGTCGTGTCCTCCTCTCTTGGTTTATTTTCGAACCTGCACCAAGGGAGGTAAATGTGTCAGAGACACCATGAAGCAAGACATGCACAGTTAGAAAGCGATAAAGGCGGAAGTCTCTAGGGCAGTGACTCATACCTATATACTTTTCGAGAGTTCCAGCGCTGAACTCCAAGCTGATCAAAGTAGCGGAGTCAAAACTTCCCGCTTCAGCAAGAATCCGGCAAGCTATTTGATCACTTGGAGCCAGCTTCTTGAAGGGTTCGGTTTTGAGGGCCCTCGCCTCTCTCACCCAATACAGTGGAAAACCATCCAGGGCATCGGGAACAAGGTCAGTGCAGCAGATCTTGAAGAACCGGCCTTTCCACCTGGTGAACGTGTTTTGGAAGGGTGTTAGGAGAACTCTCCCGGGAACGTTACTGAGAGTTACCCAGAGGTTGTGCCTCTGCCTCTTCACCTCAAAGAAGTGAAGAAAGAGGTCAACCGAGGGCGCACAACCCAGAAACCCGAAGAGGATGTCAAAGGCTTTGACAAAGGCCCAGCTGTTGGGGTATAACTGGGCCGGAGCGGCATTGATATCCGTCAGCAGTTCCTTCTCGAACCGGGAGAAGGGCAGACGCACGCCGATGGTCTTCAAAACCACCTGGTAAAAGTAGAAGAAGGGGACCCTTTCGTTGGCTCGTTCGTCTCCACATACTGGCTCCCCTAGAGTGCAAGGGAGCACAGCAATGTCGTCGTCATGCCTCATCGCGAAGGCCCAGTGATCATAGGAACATGAATCCCCTTTGTGTTCCCTTATGGCCCTGGTGGCGAGTAAGCATGAACATTCGTCAAGAAGCTCACTCGAAGCCCAAGGGTACAGGTCCTTGGGACTAACCCTGGGGGAGGTAGCATGAGAGGACATTCTTTAACAAGATCCGGGATTGTCAAAGGCGCATGGCCCGCCGGTAACGCAAGAGTCGAGCGATGGGAGCGAACGCTGGAAAAACCCTTCGTGAGAAGAGAAAGGGTGCAAGAAGAGAAAGTGTAAGTAGATTACGAAGAGTGCAGAAATGATGAGAACAGTTTCAGAGTTTGAAGAGTTAAATAAAGCGATTAGAGCGCCAAACGACGCGAATGGATGCACCGCACGATCGAGCCACGTGGTAGCAGATGGAAGGGTGGCCCTGGCATCCCTGGTTAAACTCAGAACACGTCGTATCGACAGAATGCCCAGTGGTACGATGCGCCGTCGAAAGTGGGTCAGGGGCGCAGTAGGAGTCAGGATCAATTCGAATGACTGAACGTCCCATCAGCCATACAAAGAGCGCCACGTGGATCAAGTCGAATGACTGAACGTCCCATCAGCCATACAAGAAGCGCCACGTGGATGGCACGGGAGAACCTTGGGCTCTTCGCTGTCCCCAGGCGTCGACCAAGGCCAAGGTCAAAGTAAATGTCAAGGTAAAGACGACGCCCAAGGCGACGCCAGCGTGAGACGCCCGAGGGATCGCCTGGAAGGACATAAAGGGTGACGCCAGCATAAGACGTCGCCAACCAAAATATCAGCGAGGTTGCCTCCCCGATACCCACAGGTAGGAAAGACTGTGGAGGGAGACGAGACCGCCAAAACGCCAGCGAATCACTGACAGGGCGTTCCCCGATACCTATGGGAAGGAAAGACCATGGAAGGAACGACCCCCCCCCCTCAGATCACTCGACGTTTTATACACGCGGGGACGATACGGCGCTGCTATGGCAGGCCTCTCCTTGGACGTGGGCGTCGAGCGTTAAGGGTCAAGGAAAGGACCGTTTGGGTGGTAGAGAAACCCCGTGGACGATACGGCTCCACTAGGTGAGCCACTCCATGGGCGTGGGCACTGGCGCGTGACCTTTCCCGAGCATACAAGGCCGCACAACGAAGTAAAAGAAGCGGGTATAGTACAAGCAAAACAACAGAAGCACGCGAAGGCAAAGAGTGAGAATAAAATCACACAGGTAGAATTCAATGTCGCGAGGACACGAAAGTAATCATAACACAATCCCAGAGTTGTAGCAAGAGTGCAGATGATTCAAAGAATTACAAATTTATCAGAGAAGGTTAAAACAAGTATAAAGGAATGGGCTGATGATCGAGGGTGGCGGCTCAATCGTCTATCTACAAAGGCACGACCTTTCCATCAACAATGTGGTGAGTGGAATCGCAGCTGGAAATGTCGATCCCCGGGTTCGTGCAGACTGCTTGAGCCAGAGCTTCTTGGAATCCCTCCTCGAAAGTACCCGCCATCTCCTGGATGAGGGTCTTCTTGTCCTTCTCTAGTTCTCCAATGATGGTGTCCCCGGAAGCCACCTGCTTCTCCAAAGCCTCCTTCTCCACGCGGAGTCGGTTGACCTCGATTTGCAGTTTGTCGTAATCCGCCCGGAGAAGGTCCATAGCTTGGGTCTGGGACGCCATTTCCCCTTCCATCCGCTCCATTGCGCCAGTTTCTTCACAGCAGCGGGCCTTCAAGTCCTTTTGCACTTTTTCGTAAGCTTCAACTATGTTTTGAAGGCTCGTCACCTGAACTTTGAGGGCGACTTCCCGAGCGTAGAAGTCAGTCTGGAGCTCCAACGCCTCTGCCAGTTGTCCCTCAGCTTCTGCTTTGGACTCTTGCGCCTGCTTCAGGGATGTTTGGTAAGCTTCGTTCTGGCATCCCAGGGTTTTCTTTTCCTCCTCCAGAGCAGTTACCCTTGTTTCCAAGGCCTGGAGAGTTTGAGCTTGCAGGACAGCATTCCTGGCCTGGGCGCGCCATTCAAGGGCCACCGCCAAGAAGGCCCCCAAGTAGAAAGGCATGCCTTCCTTCCTTTCGGTGCCCTCTGGCATAGTTCTGCCACTGAAGCCCCTCATCAGATGCATGATTGGAGGAGGGATGGCGATGAGATCGGGGGCGGCAGCGGCAACGACGGGAGCAGGGGAAGCAGAGACTTCTACCGGTGGCGGGGGCGGGGCAGACTCGGCACCTTCGCCCCCTTCCTCTTGGACTGTTGTGGGTGGAAGT
Organism: Phaseolus vulgaris; assembly: GCF_000499845.2. Lineage (NCBI taxonomy): Eukaryota > Viridiplantae > Streptophyta > Magnoliopsida > Fabales > Fabaceae > Phaseolus > Phaseolus vulgaris. The sequence continues at coordinate 22,766,609 of NC_023749.2, forward strand.
GAGGTCGCGCTTGGAGGGTCATCCATGAAGGGATTCCCTCCCTGGGGCGACGCCTCTAGCAGAAGAGGAACCCGCGCAGATTTTCTCCTCTTGAAGGGTGCCACACCTTCCGAGTCCTCATCATCCGATAAAATCTCCAAGACCCGTTTCCCTTTGTCAAGGGGGGTTGGAGCCGGCGACGAGGCCGCGGCTAGGGGAACGGCGGCGATGGACAGAGGAGAGCTGGGAGTCTAAAGTGCCTCGGGGTTATGTGGAGATGACGGAGACGAGCTTAGGGGGGCTTCGGCGGTGATCGAAGGTGGCGGTGACAGAGTTGGTGGGGGGATCGAATCAGCAGCAGGGGCGGAGGAGGCGCCTGCCTTGGCGGCACGAGCCTCCTTCATTGCTTTCGCCAGCATCATCCTTTTAGAGGCGTCCATCACCGATCCTACATCAAAACAGACCAAACAGCAGAAATTAGGGCCAAAGCAACTATACAAAATTACAAAGCGCATAGATGCGTGAGATGCAAGTAACATGGCACCATGGGAAACAGGGGAGGAAGCAGTGGGAACAAACATCCGGTAGCAGGGTGTTCACAGCAAAGGGGACGAGGGAAAAGTCTCCTTACCAAAGTCTGTTGTCAGGGCGTGAGCATTGTATTCGCTAGCAACAAGCTTCAAAGTGTCAAAAACGATCCCCAGCCCAGCCAAGGCCTTGCTTACCTCCCTGTCAGCAGAAGATAGCTCTTCCAGGGCTTTGGCCCTAAGCAGCTTAGGGCGCTCCGTCCAATAGAGAGGAAAGCCATCCAAGGTTGTGGGGTCGTGCTTGGCGCTGCACACTCTAAAGAATTTCCCTTTCCAGTTCTTGTAAGAGTTTTGGAAGAGGGAGAGGAAGATCCTACCCGCGATCCCGGAAAAGCTTACCCAGAAGCTTTTCCCCTGCTTCTTCACTTCGAAGAAATGCAGGAAAACGTCCACGGAGGGAATGATGCCCAGGTGCCCGCAGAGAATTTGAAAACCCCTTACGAAAGCCCAACTGTTGGGGTGAAGCTGGGCGGGGGCGGTATTGATTTCGGTGAGCAGTTCCCGTTCAAAGGGGGTGAATGGGAGGCGCACCCCTACGCGTTTAAACACCGTCTGGTACATGAAGAAGAAAGGGTTCCCCTTTCTAGGTCTGTCGTCCACGCAGACAGGTTCCCCAGGCCTGCCGGGACGGACGGATATGTGGGCGTCGTGAGTGCGGCAGAAAGCGTTAAAGTTATACAAATGGGGATCCCCACGGTGAGCTTCCAGGTCCTGGAAGGTAGTCAGGCTGGTACACTCGTTCAAGAGCTCGTCGGGGGCCCATGGGTAGTAGGCTTTGTAGTTGGACTTGGGGGTCTTGGGGGAGGAATCAGGCTCCGCGTTCGTGCGCGTCATGGTGTAAATAAATAGCTGGAGAAAGAAGAGAGGAAAAAGGTTTTAACAAGTGTAGCCATGACAGGAAGGGGAGTGAACCCCAGGAAACATCACCCACGCGAGAAAACCCAGAAAGAAGGAGAAGGGAACAAAGAAGGAAGGAGAAGCGGAAGAACGCAGTAATGCATGAATGTCAACAGTCCCAGGCAGTTCAATAAATCATACAATGCGACGAAAGGGAAGAGTCGTGAGTATTCGAAAATCATACCTTTGCTGTCAAAGTGAAGGCGGAAGAAGAGCACAGGAAGGAGAGAACAGCAATTGCAGAGAAAAGGGGTTTGAAGACGACGAACAGTGCAGAGACGCAGAGGGAATGAATGTAACAGTGGGGTGAGCGCGGGGTTTGGGGGTAACTTGAACGTTACCTTTGCAACCCAAGAGGCGCTAACTAAGAGCCGTGAGATCGTACCACGTGTCAAAGGATCAATCGCCCAAGGGAAACGCAAGGGTCTCTAGAGGCTGGCCGTGCGATGGGCTACGTGGCGCGCGATCAAGGGTAGCCCCAAAAGGTGTTATTCTCCCCGTTTCAGACGATGTCCAATCAGTCATTAAGAGCGCTCCTATGGTTCAGAGAGTGTCACGTCAATAATTCGAGAATTGTTGAGTCAGCAGGGAGCGACACGTCATCAGGGTGGCACATGGACGGCGTGGGCGAGGCCTTAGTCTTTACGCTGAAAACAAGTCTTCGGCTTAAGACTGGGGGGCTTGTGTACCGTCCCATACCCGGGCGTTGACTAAGTCAAGGTCAAAGTCAACACCAGGGGTCAAAGTCAACACAAGGCGTTGCCTAGGTGAGGAGACGCTAAGTGCCAGCGTCGTCCAGGAGAGGCGTCGCCTAGGTGAAGGCGTCGCCCAACCAGGGCGTCGCCAGATCAAACATTACTAAAGTAAGGCAATCACAGTGTGGTTCTCCGATACCCATGGGTAGGAAAGACTGTGGAGGGAGCAACGCCGTGGGAAGGCCTCAGGTCCCGATAACAGGGTGGACTTGAGAGCTCGTGCCTCCCTCACCCAATACAGTGGGAACCCATCCAGGGCGGAAGGCACGATATCAGAACAGCAGATCTTGAAAAACCTACCCTTCCACCCCGTGAAGGAGCTTTGGAAGGGAGTCAGGAGTACCCTACCAGGAATGTTGCTGAGGGTCACCCAGAGGTTGTTCCTTTGACGTTTCACCTCGAAAAAGTGAAGAAAGATATCAACCGAGGGCGCACACCCCAGGAACCCGAATAGTACGTTAAAGGCCTTAACAAAAGCCCAGCTGTTGGGATACAGTTGGGCTGGTGCAGCGTTGATCTCTGTTAGAAGTTCCCTCTCGAACCTGGAGAAGGGCAGACGTATGCCAACGATCTGGAACACCACCTGATAGAAGTAAAAGAAAGGAATCCCGCCGTTGGCGCGTTCGTCCCCACACACCGGCTCCCCCAGGGTGCAAGGGAGCACGGTGATGTCATCGTCATGCCGAAGGCACGGTGGTTATAAGAGCACGACTCTCCTTTGTGTTTCCTGATGGCCAGGGTGGAAAGAAGGCACGAGCACTCATCCAGAAGCTCGCTTGAAGCCCAGGGATACAGATCTTTATGGTTAACCCTGGGGGAAGGAAGGTGAGAAGACATGAGGAACAGTGTCGGAAAGAGAGTTGGAGGGTCGAAAGAAGATGGTTCGCTGGAAAGGCGGGGTAATACGTTGGTTAGAAAGGACACCAGAGTGGCTCTTTAAGAGGAGGAAGATGGCGTAAGAATTTCGCGAAAGCACAGAGATGATGAAGGCAGTTTCAAGATTTTGAAGAATTAAATATTACGGTTAGAGCGCCAAACGACGCGAATGGGTAAACCATGCAACTAAGCCACGTGGCAGAAAATGAGAGGATAGTCCTGGCACCACTGGTTAACACTTAGAAAACGTCGTATCGACAGAATGCTCAAGGGTACGACATGCCGTCGAGAATGGATCAGAGACTCAGGAGGTGTCAGAACCTATTCAAGTGGGGGAACGTCCCATCAGCCATACGAAAAGCGCCACGTGGACGGCACGGGCGAGACATCGAGGGCGTCGCTCATACAAGAGGGCGTCGCCGAGAGAGGTGGCGTCGCCAAGGGAGAGGGCGTTACCAAGAGAAAGCGTAGCCAAAGTAGAAGGTATTACCATTGTGAAACGTTTTAAGGCGTCGTCAATACAAGTATCAACAGCTCCACCTCCCCGATACCCACAGGTAGGAAAGACTGTGGAGGGAGACGAAATCGAAGGAGTCAAAGCTAATCACTAGCGGCGTCGCCTCCCCGATACCCGCAGGTAGGAAAGACTGCGGCGGGAGGCGAGATCGCCAAAGGCTAAGTGAATTGCTGGCAGGGTCGTTCCCCGATACCCATGGGGAGGAAAGACCGTGGAGGGAACGACCCCTGGAGGGCTTGGAGCGCCCCTAGCGACTGGCGTTTTTTAGACACCCTGAGGACGATACGGCGCTACGGTAGCAGACCTCTCCTCATGCGTGGGCGCTAGGCACTGAGAATCAGGGGACAGGCCGCTTAGGAGTTGGAGACACCCCACGGATGATACGGCGCCGTTAGGCAAGCCTCTCCGTGGGCATGGGCATTGGTGTATGGCTTTATCCCGAAAGTTTGGGGCCTGGAGTAAGCCTCAACTTTTGCGCTACAATAACGACAAAGCCACTGACGCCTTCATGAAGCAGAGGCCTCATAGATACGAAGGCGGAACAAGCTACAAAGGAACGCGATGGGGGGCAAAGCAATCGGAAAACGTGGAAATGAGAAAGGAAGGTAAAATCACACAAACAGAATTTGATAACGCAAAGGCACGAATTAGTCATGCAAAATCCAAAGTTCCGACAAAGTGCATAGAAGTTACAAGTTTATCACAGAATGGAAAAAATAACTATAAAGCTCGAAAGGTAAAGGTGGCGGGTGGGAGACGGCGGCTCAGTCATCCAAGTCGAAGGGCACGACCTTCCCCTCGACGACATGGTGTGTGGGGTCGCAGTTTGAAATATTGATGCCAGGGTTCTCGCAGGACGCCTGAGCCAGAGCCTCTTGGAAGCCCTCTTCAAACGCGCCCGCCATCTCCCCAGTCAGTCCCTGGACCTCCCCTTCTAGTTCCACAACCCTAGCGTCCTTGGATGTCAACTGTTTGTCCAGGAATTCCTTCTCCACGCGGAGCTTGTTAGCCTCGGCTTGGAGAAGGCTCAAGGCTTCGACCTTCGCAGCCAAGGCGTTCTCTCTCTCGCTTAACTTCTGCCTCCAAGCAGCGTCCAGTTCTTCAAGCTTTTTCCGCTGTGCTTCGAAGGCAAGAGCCGCCTCTTGCAGGCCAAGGCTTTGGATTTGGTAGGAAGTGAGCTAGGCTAGCTGACCGACATGCGCCTGTTCAAGTTCGCACGCGTACGCCTCGACCCCCTCCCTGCCCTCGTGGGCCAGTTTTAACAAGGATTGGGAAGCTTCCTCCTTGAGCACCCAGTTTTGTTTCTCCTCCTTCAACGCTCCCACTTCCTGTCTCAGTTTGCGGAGAGCTTCCCTCCCCTTAATAGCGCTTCGAGCCTGGGTGCGCCACTTGAGAGCCACCGCCAGGAATGCCCCCATATAGTAAGGCATGCCTCCCCCCTTGTGAGGATCAGTCGGCGACATCCCCTCAGTGAAACCCTGCGTCAACTCCCTATGGATGGGGCGAGGAATTCGGGGCTTTCGAGAAGTCGAAGTTGGAGCTGATGCAGGAGGGGCAGAGCCAGAAGCCTCAGCTGTGTCACGAAGCGGTAATGGAAAGGGCGGGGGAACTGAATCAATCCTTTCCTCTCGTTCCTCGTGGGCAGGTGGAGGTGGAGGTGATGTGGCACTTGGAGGATTGTCCCTGAGAGAACTCCCACCACCGGGAGACACGACTGTCAAGACAGGAACGCCCATAGCCCTCCTCTTACTGGAAACCAAGGCGACGCCCGAATCTTCACTGTCAGAATCTACCACCAGCACCCTCTTCCCTTTGTTGGGGCGTGCTGGGGCAAGGGTCGACGCCATGGCCAGTGGTACCGCGGCAATGGGAGAGGGAGAGGCGGACGGAGGAGGAGTCGGCAGGGAAGCGACGGTTGGCACGACAGGGGTAACCGCGTCTCCACCCTCTTTGGCTGACCTTGCCTTCTTCAGGAATTTGGCAAGGGCGAGTCGCCTCGACGAAGTCATCACTGAACCTGCAGCAGCGAGAATAATAGAGCACAGATCAATTCAGATATAGCAGAATGGGAGTATTTATAGCTAAACGCATGCAGATAACCATAGGGTTTCAAGCGGAGCAAGCAAGTTCGTATAACCGCGACAGTTCATGCAAGATAAACAAGCAGGAGCGGATACCGAAGTAGGTGGAGAGTCCGTGGGCATTGAACTCATTGGCGATGAGCCTGGCAGTATCAAAGACTACCCCAAGCCCCGCCAAGGCTTTGCACACGTCCCGATCAGCGGGAGCAAGCTGGTCCAAGGCCAAGGCCTTCATTGTTATGGGCTTGTCCGTCCAGTATAAAGGAAAGCCGTCCAGGGCGGTAGGATCGTGCTTGGTTGCACGTATTTTGAAAAACTTCCCTTTCCACCCTTTGAATGAATTCTGGAAAAGCGTGAGGATGATGCGCCTGGCGACGCCAGAGAAGCTCATCCACAGGCTTTTCCCTTCTTTCTTTACCTGGAAAAAATGAAGAAAAACGTCCACGGAAGGAGGGACACCCAGATATCCGCAAAGAATTTGAAACCCTCTTACGAAAGCCCAACTGTTGGGGTGAAGCTGGGCGGGGGTGGTGTTGATCTCGGTGAGCAGCTCCCTCTCGAAGGAAGTGAGAGGTAGACGCAGGCCCACCCTTTTGAGCACCATTTGATAAAGGAAGAAGAAGGGGTTCCCTCCAGTGTCCCTTGAGTCCCCACAAACGGGTACCCCGGGTTTCACCCGGCATACCAAGACATGGGAGTCGTGAGTTTTATGGAAGGCATTGAAGTTGTAAAGCGCGGGGTCCCCCCTGTGGGCCTCCACGTCTTCAACAGAGTTTAGGGTGGAGCATTCGCCGAGGAGATCGTCGGGGGCCCAGTCATACTCATCTTTGTAGTAAGACCTAGGGAGCGGAGGAGGCACGCTGGTGTTAGTTTTCGCCATGGATGCAAGAGCTGAAGAGCAAAAGAGAAAAAGAGAAAAAGAAAGGGTTCAGAGAAAAAGGGTTTGGAGGAGAAAAGGAGAAAAATGGAGGAATCCTAGGTGAACCCTACCCACACGAGAGAAAGGAGGAACGAGAGGAACGAAGAAGCACAAGAACGACATCCAAAAAATACAGTAACAGAAACAGTCCCAGGCAGTTCATGCAGTAAAGGGAATCATAAAGGAGAGGAAAAACCGTACCTTTGGGGATCGAAGGATGTGGAGAGCGGAAGCACGAAAGAGCAAGGGTCGCGAGAGAGGAAATTCGAAGAAGATGAACAGTGAGGAAAGGCAGAGAAAGTGGATGTAACAGTGGTTTCAAGTGCGGGGTTTTGGTAACTTAAACGTTACACCTGCAACTCAAGGGGCGTTAATTGGGGACCGTTTGATTGCGCCGCGTGTCAAGGGATTGGGCGCTCAGGGGAAGCGCAAGAGGCTCTTAGGGATGACCACGTGATGAACCACGTGGCACACGATTAAGCGTGGCCCAAAAGGTGTTGTTTTCCCGTTTCAGAGCATGTCCAATCAGCCATTAAGAACACCCCAAGGGTTCAGAGAGTTTCACGTCAATGTTTTCAAGGTTGCCAAGTCAGAAAGAATGACACATCACCAGGTGCCACGTAGATGGCGTGGGCGAGGCCTTAGTCTTTTCGATGAAGACAAGTCATCAGCTTAAGACTGGGGGGCTTGTGTACCGTCCCGTACCCGGGCGTTGACGAAGTCAAGGTCAAAGTCAGCGTCGAAGTCAAAGTCAACGTAAGGCGTCGCCCAGGTGGGGGTGACGCCAAGCGCAGGCGTCGCCAAGAGGAAGCGTCGCCAACAGAAAGGATCGCCAAGATAAGGCGTCGCCTAGCAGGGCGTCGCCAGGATAAGGCGTCGCCTAGCAGGGTGTCGCCAAGGTGGAATAACACAAAAGCAAGGTGACCACAGCGCCATTGCCCGACACCCATGGGTAGGAAAGACCATGGAGGGGGCGACGCCGTGGGAAGGCCTCAGACCCCTGATAACCAGGGAATAGTGATAAGAGAAGGAAAAGGTGGCTTCAAGGCCATAGTGACAGCACCAGTGTAGGGCAGCCCGACTCGTGAAGTACCCCTGCCGCCCCAGAGACGCCTTTGGGACAGATACGACTCAAGGGGAGGGTCACGCCCAGGGTAGCCAGGTGCAGGGTACGAGAGGAAGGCAGATACGCTCGCAAAGTGAGTGACTAGATGATTGGGGCATGAGTTGGCACCCCAAAAAAGTCACCCCTTGCGCAGTAGCACTCCCAAGCAGGAGGACTCACATGTAGAAACGTCCCCCGATGGGTAGAAACGTCCCCAGATGGGGTCATGGCGTTGTGAGGCCCTCCACGTGTACGACAGCCAGGTCAGAATAGAAACACCCTTCAGTCAGGTACCAGGTAATTAAAGTCATTCAATACAGTTTCTGTTTCGAGCGTTTCAGGTACTATAAAGGCTCCCAAGCGTTTCAACGTCTTCAATGCGCTACGTTTTCTAATTAGACGCGTTAATTAAGCGCGTTACGTTTTGTGATTAAAAGCGCTTTAAGGCGCTTTAAATGCTTGGGCAGTTTAAATAGCGCTGAGAAGGTGGGAAACAGGGTTCGAACTTTTGGCAAATTTCCCAGAAACTCTCTAGTTGCTTGCTCGAGCCTTGAGGTTACGCACAAGGGACTAGGGAAAGATTTTTGCTATAAGGAGAAATAGACACTAAACAAAGTTTCCTTTTACCACCTTCAGAGTGTCATACGCGGTGCTCCGATACGGAGGTGCATAGTTTTTGGTGTTTCTTGCTGGCTGACTTGAGCGTCGGAGTGCAAACGGCCGCTAGGGCGCCCTTTGTCCTTCTTTGCAGGATTACACAGGTAACCAGTGGGAAGGAGTCCCTAGCTGACGGTTGAGGTCGCGCACGAAGACGTCCCAGGTCAACCGGACGGAACATCCCTCTTCACACAGGTATGCACATAAATAATCTCAATATCATCTCTCCTAGTATGACAGGGTTAACTCATATAACAGGTGAAGTTAGTTATCTTTCAAACAACTTACTCATTCATATGAGCTTCCTTCGACTCTCACCACCTGAAAAACTTCATCTATATGATTTCATTATCTCGGGAAAGTTAGGATATCTCCTTCTAAATGAATCCCTAGTCAATGCACATCCTAAAAATTCTTAACAGGATATTTTCTTTCCTGAAAATATTATGTCTTGATTAAAATTCATATTCTAAATATCACAATATCTAAAATCATACAATTACGTCATACCAAAGCGTAGAATTTCAAACCACACAAAATTTCATCAAATAATCACATAAATATCTAATTAAAGGATTTTTCAATTAAATATACATAAAATAAATGTCTACATAATTTATAATTAGAAACTATACAAAAAGAAATAAACCAACCTTTTATTCAACCCATAATTTTACAAATCTACACATTACATTGATAGTCCCTGCTCAGCATTATACAAGCAATCTCATTGACTCAATTAGCTATTATGTCAATCTAGACACACACACACACAAACATAGACACACATTCACACACACACACACATATATAATTTCTAAACCAAAATAATTTAAAATCAAACAACCAATTCTCATCAAACATTTCATTTGAATTAATTCAACAAACTATTCAAATACATTCATTAACTCATTCAGATTAAGAGTAATTAACCTGCTCCACAGAGTCCTGATAAAAAATCCAACTATATCATTAGGACCCTAAGCTAAAAGAGTCACCTACAAAGCCTATACAGAGACAAACCCAACAATTTCAAAATTTGAGTCAAAGAGAAGAGCAAAAATGAACTTACTCTATTAAAGATTCTGATCGGACAATCTTGTAATATTCACAGCCAGAAGTCTGATGGCAGACTCCGATCGTCAAAATGTTGAGCGAGGAGGTGAGAATCTTAAAGAGAAGGCAGAGGAAAGGAAAAATGAGTTTTTAGAGAAATAATGGTTCTTTTAAAATGAAACCTGAATAATTGAATTTCTATTTATATACTCTTTTAACTTTAATAATAAAATATTCAAGTGTCATTTTAATTGTATCACTTCTACTCTAAGACTATTTTTCTCACTCCTTACATCTTCAATTAGTCTATCCTTACTATTTGAGAGCATGTACACTCATCAATTATATTTGCTTCCATATTTAAGATAACAATAATAACTTTTGTTTTCAATGATATACATAATAATTTAAAATATTTAAAAAGGTTGCTAATAATAAGAATATGCTGTTAAATATTATTTTAAAAACTCCTAGTAAAACTTTCTATATAAAAATGTTAATATATAAACAAAGGAAACTAGCACATTCATATATTATATGAAAAATATGAAAAAATGGATTAAAATATTTTAATAACTAATAATAATGATACTTATTTCTCATGTATTCCTATAACTTTATTTATTAATGTGATCATTCAATTTTTATAACAAGTAGTTAATTGATAGATTGAATAGTTGCAAGTTACAAAAATAGGATTTTTAATGTGATAAAAAATTATATTATAATATATTATTCATCATCATTTACTTATTTTTCATATTTTCCAAGGGTTAGTGAGTTATTAATTAAAGTTTAGAAATCGCGCTCTCAACTTTTTCTCAGTATTCATTAATTTATTTATGTTCTTACAACAAGGACCCAAAATACTGAAACTAGGTTGACAAGACTTGACTTTACACAAATAATTCTACTCTTGGGCCGGATTCTCTTAATATCTTCTTGGGCTCATGTTTTGGACTCCTCTTGGTTAGGTGCTTTCGGCTTCTCCCTCAGCAGGTGCTCTCGGTTTCTCCCTCAACAGGTGCTCTCGGCTTCTCCCTCAGCAGGTGCTCTCGGCTTCTCCCTCAGCAGGTGCTCTCAGCTTCTCCCTCACACAGGTTGGGGGTGGTACCTGCAAGGCGCTCCGATGCCAAAGTCAGAAATAGTTTCAAATATCATCAGACAATATTCACTCTTACTTACCTCTCATGTTGATCTCCTATTTATAGAGTTTCCTTAATGGGCTTTTTACTTTACCTTTGGACTTTCTTTCTACACCATTTTATTATTTACGCACCCCCTAACATGGGTTTCTTATGTAATTTGGGCCTTGCTATATATATATATATATATATATTGCTTTATTCTTTTATTGTATAACCTCTCGGTTTTCGGCTTAAAGCCTATTAGCGCAACACTTACGTATAACCTCTCGGTTATATTTAGTATTTTGCTCTCGGCTTAACCTCTCGGTTTTAGCCTACCAGTACACTGGCCCCCTAAGCATAAAGAATTTAATATATATTTTTTAAGAAATAAAAAAAAATTTGTCTAAAATTATGGTTTTTGAGATATGATTTGATGTATTTTAAATGCCTTGTTTACTGTGTTTTGCTTTCTCAGACTGAATGATTTGACATTAAGAGTCTTTGAACCCTTAGATGATTAATTTTTTGAACGGCTTGAAAGGGTTGTGACCTTTCAGTATCTAGGGTTCGTTTTTCTTATAAATAGGCCATGTATTCAAGCTGTTATCATTTTCTACAGTTTGTATTGTTAGCGGAGACCTAGGACGTTTGAAGTCTTCTTCTTTCAAAGGTAACAATGTCTAATTCGAAATCTTCTTCTAGTTCAGATGATCTGAGTGATTTTTCAAGGGCTGGTGGTGAATCCACTGGTCGAGTAGTACGAGGAGAACAAGATCTTGAATCGAAGTCTTCATCTGCTACCCTTTCTTGTATGAAAGACTCAAATGATGTCGTTACCACAGCTGTTGCCGAAAGAGTTAGAATGGTTTCTCCAAAGAAGATACTTCGTCCAGGTTACAACTGGGTTAATCCTAAGGTCCGAGACTTCTTCTCTCGGTATCGCTCTGCTAATGAGCTTCGTAATTTTGTTTCTAATTCTCAGATTTATTATTCTGATTTTGAGAATGATATAATTTCCTTTCGGCGTGTGGGTGATGTTGATAATGTCTGTCATGGTCGAGAGGGTGATAGCAACGAATTTTTTTATTTTTATGCTTGCTTTTTTAGGGACCTCCATATTCGATTGCCTTTAAACGATTTTCAAATGGGCGTTCTTAACATTCTTAATATTGCTCCTACCCAGCTTCATCCTAATGGTTGGGCATTGATCCTGCCGGTTGACCAAAACGCAAGAATCTTGCCACGTCAAAGGTATCTCCCTCTGGATCGGCTTTGCACCCCGCTGGCTTCCGTCCTTCACACCTCGATTCTCCTCAAGAACCTGAAAAAGACAGAGTGGTGCCGCTGCGGCCGATCGTGCTTCGACGCTCAAGTCAGTGACAGAATCACCAAAACTCTAAGAGATAAAAGCTAAAACTCAAGGAACCGTGCAAAATCTCTCTCAGCGTACTCAAGTGTTCTCAGAGAGTAAAGAAGTGTTCTGAACGCGCGTACCTCAAAATCTGTTAAGAGTTCCTTATATACCTGTGCATTTTCTCTCTCCTGACGGTTACACCTCTGTACACGTGTCACCATCTAGAACGTCTTCTGCTTGAGCGCCACTTCTACTCTTCAGGCTGTTCGACTAAGTTACTCAGGTGAGGAGCAACTCGGGGCATAGCTGCCTTGGAGCGCGATCTCTTCTAATGGCGAGCACGGGGTGTCACCATGCACACCTTCTCTTTGGTCTCGCCTGCCGCTATCACGATCTGCATTACTTGCTCATCGTGCATATTCTGGTAAACTGTTCCCTGGCCTCAACCTCCGGCTAGGGAATGGTCATCTGATAACTTCATCCTTCGTACTCGTGCCCTTTGAAAGCCTTGAACAAGCTTTCCTGATTTTTCGGCGATGTCCCCTCTCGGCGATCTCTGACCACTTGGTCGTCTAAGCTCGCAGACGGCGACTACGACACAAGCCTGGTGACCGCCGGTTTAGATATGCTAGAGATCGGAGCACGCCAACTTAACGATTGGCGACTACACAAACTTCCCGATGTCCTTCCCTTCTGTCAGCTAGGTGCTCCGTTCAACACGCCTATATTTTCGCTTGCTGCCACGTCATCACTCCCGACTACCGCGTCGGTACACAAGCCCCCCAGTCTTAAGCGAAGACTTGTCCAGCGAAAAGACAAAGAGGTCACATCACCGTCGATCTACGTGGCGCTGGAGCGAATTTCGAGCGTCCGTACCCTCTGCTTTCCTGACGCTCCACCAAACCCCTTTTTCTAATCACTCGACACGTGGCTTCATCGACGGTCTTCTTCAGCTGTCGTTTGCGTTTCCGAAAACGTTCGAAAAACCCTTAAACCCCTTGCACTTCCACTGTTCCATCATATTTCTGCACTCTCAAACGTTCTAAGTTTTTCTCTGCGAACCCACGAAGCTTCTCAACACTCTCAATCTCCAACTCTCTTCAACGCTCATCCGATCACAAAAAGGTACCTCTTTTACTTCTTCTATTGATATTTGCTGCATTTTAACCGATTCGCATCATCCATTATCTGTCTGGAGCATATGTTGTGAGCTTCTTTTTTTTTCTTTTCTCCTTCTCTCGTAGCTTAGGGCTTCGTTCTTCATCACGTTCATCCCAGCGAACTCTTCTTCGTTCGCTCTGTCTTCTTCGTTCTCAATCGAGTCATTCTGTTGGCTTTGTTTCATCCCTTTCATTTTCCTTTGCAGTTCCTGCGATGGCTCACACAAAATCCACCGCGAATCCTTCTTCTTCGTCGCGAAACCCTCCACCCCAAGCGCGTAGGGTTGCTCCTGGGGCAAATCCTCCACCAGCGCGCAATCCACCACGAGCCTCTGATGCTCCTTCTAACCAGGCTGAGAGGCCTGCAACTTCTCACGCCAACCCCGCTCAGGCAACTCCGCCGGTCGCCGGAGGGGCCTCCCTACCTCCAAAAGACTACAAGGAACTCTACCCTTGGGCCACCTCAACTTTTTTAAAAGAAACTTCTTCAATAAACACGGAGTTGGGCGTGCACCGATTAAGGAAAGGGGACCAATCCGAGCTCACATTCCATAAGGAGCACGACAGCAAAGTGGCCGTGATGCCCTACTTCCCGGGTGAACCGATTTGCGCGGATGATAAAGGGAACAACGACGAGTCGTTCTGCTTTATCTACGCCACCTTCTTCAAGAAAGTGAAGCTCAGGCTTCCTTTTACCCGCTTCGAGAGAGAGCTACTAACAGAGCTCAACATCGCCCTCACCCAGCTTCATCCCAACAGCTGGGCGTTCCAAATCATGTGTGCCCACTTGGGGCTGCCAGCTTCAGTTGACGTTTTCCTGTTTCTGTTTGAGGCTAAGAATCCCGGAGATCGCCTCTGGGTTAGCTTAAACGGGATTGCTGGGAGGTCAATCCTCTCGATCTTCCAGCAATCTTACAAAGACTGGAAAGGAAAGTTCGTCAAGGTGCGCCCAAACGAGCAAGACCCTTCCCTGCTCGACGGCTTCCCCTTGTACTGGGTACACAAGGGGAACAAAGACTCCAAAGAAAGCTTCAGGAGGCCAAGGAGCCCCGACAACATGGGGGAGTTGGACAAGGATCTCTGCATTTTCTGGAAGAGCGTAGCAGCCGCCAACATCACTTTCCCCACCGCCTCAATAATCTCCTTCGAGTTCCTCGAGGGCCAACTTGAAGCTCACATAGGTTAGCCCTTACCTCGACACCAAGGCCTTCGCTTTGTGTTGGAATTAACTTCGCATTTCTACCATCTATCATTTGGCGTTCTGTTTGTTGTGTACTGGTCTTGATCTTTAATCCATGTGCTACTTGCTTGCGTTATTTCTGCGTGCATATGCTTTTATAACCTGTTTCTGCTTTGGGGCCTACTCATCTGTTTTCTACCCCGTGCAGACCTCATGTTGGGAAAAGGCAAACTGGTTGAACTGAGGGCGATCGCCCGATCTCACAAGTTGGCGGCGGGCTCCCATACCGTGCCCAACTCGGTGGTGGAGATCGCCGTTGCTCAGGGAAAAACTCCCCCCTGAGGTGCAACCTCTTCCGGGGTACTACCCGCCCCTCAACGAAAAAAACTGATCTAGAGGAAGCCAAAAAGAAAAACTCCCCAAGTGGTACAAGAGGATGAAGAGGATGAAGAGACCACCGATGATGGCCTCGTTACCAAGAGGACAAGGGTGGCTCCCTCTTCGCCACCTGCACTCCCAACTCCAACACCGCCTTCACCCCCAGCTCCAACACCGCCTTCACCTCCAGCTCCAACACCGCCAGTCCAAGCAACACCCTTGGCTGTCGCGCCCCCTGTGGTTGAAAGCAGCGACCCCAACTTCATTGAGAATCCTCCAAGCGCCTTCACGCCATTTGTATCTGCTAGAGAGGGTCCTCCTTCAACCACCTCTATCGCTGGGGCTGCACCAGGAGGAGATGAAGGTGGCCATAACTCGCCAATCTTGATAACTGAGTCTCCGACTTCACCACCACGCCAGGTAACCCCCCTCGCCCTTCAAACTCAAGAGGGTGGTGGTGAAAGTCAGCACCGAGCTCCTCCAGCACCTCCACCAACAACAACTTCGAACTTTCCCCCCTCCATCGAAGATATCTGGGGACCCTTCACAGCCAAACTGAAGATGATGGCAGAGGATCTCCCCTCGATTATAACGAAGGCTGTGAAGAACACGAGCAAGAAGCTTCAAGATGAGAATGCGGCGCTCAAGGAGTCAAACCGCCTGATAAGGATGGAGGCAGAGAAGCTTTCTTGCAATCTGATGATGGCGAAAATTGACCATTCAAGGCTGGAGGACGCCATGGATGCTGAACTAAGAGGCGCGCGCAAGGAGGCCTCCGATCTGCGCCAAAAACTGCACCTCCAGGCTCAAGAGAAAATCGAGTTGGAGAGTAAGCTTGTACCTTACAGGCTCAAGGTGGCCAACTTGGAGGCTGCAATGAAAGCAGATGCGACCAAGGTGGAAAACCTTGAAAAGAGGTCGGTAGATCGGGAGGTCCTCCTTGGAAAGGTCGAGAAGGAGAGGGACGACACCAAGGCTGAGCTCGCCAAAACTCAAGAGGAAAACGCAAAGATTGCTGCAGAGCTGGCCCAGGGTTTATTTTGTTTGTTATTTATTAGATATTACGTTATGCTTGTTATTTTCGGTTTAACATTGAATGTTATCACAAAACCTCTCGGTTTCAACTTCTCGGTTGCATAAACGTTTCGGTCTTACTCTGTCAGTGTGAACCTGATGTGATTCCACTAGCCATATAGAGAAAGGTTCTTGACCTTCTTAGGAATCACCTTGAGTTGGACATTATAGAGGCACTTTTCTTAGAGTTGGATCATTGTTCTAAGACAAGAACTCACCAAAAACTAGTACCAAATCCCAAACTCATTTGGATGAACCAATTGTAGTCAAATTGAACCGAACAAATGAGCAAGAAAAGCAAAGGAACAAGATGAATGGACAGAAATATAAAACTGCCGAACCAAAAACTCATAAAAACAGCAAGAACATCTAACCAAAACTCAAGAACACAAGCTAACACAAACAATAGAAAGAGGAGAAAGGAAGGAGAGAAGAAATGCTCATGAAGATGGAAGGAGGATGGATGATCTCGCCACTAGAAGTGTGGAATGCTCCTAGATGAGAGTGATGCCGCCACTTGAGGACTCCATTGATCCATCAAGATAAGACTAGAGAAGAAGGCTCAAAGCTCTCCAAAGTTCACTCAAAATTTGAGTAGAGTTTTCTTAGATTAATTCCAATCTGAATTTTACAAAGGAAGCACCTCTATTTATAGCCTAAGGTGCAGAAAAATAGGTGGGAAATTTCAAATAAACTCATTTGAAATTCCCACCAAAAACAAGTCACATGGGAGGTGTGACCTTTTTCTACTATGACACCTCCCAAAAACTACACCTACACCACTCTCCTAAGTCACATGGGTAATGTGACTTTATTTTACATTTTCACACTCCTTTATTTAATAACCACACCTCCTAAAACTATACAAGAGTATTTCAAAGCTTGGCCTTGCCCCTCATGGGATGGACTTGGGCTCTTTGGGCTTTGGCCTTCTTGGGCTTGGGCTTGGGCTTTGGGCTTGGGCCTCATCTTTATTTTATGTCTTCTTTTAATTTTGAGAAGACTAGAAGGAAGAACTTCAAATGTGAGGGTGGATGTCCTCTTCCTCCATTAATAAAAGCCTCCTTTATTTGATTCTCATCAGAACCTCTCGGTTATTTAATTTACATGCTTTAACTATAATATTTTGGTTAAGAATTTTTTAAGTAATGTTCTCAATGTCTATAACCTTAAAGTAATAAGATTACTTTTTCAGTTTTTGTCATCTCAAAGTAAATAAGATTACCTTTCGATTTTTGTGACCTCAAAGCAAGAAGACTAGCTTTCGGTTTTTGTGACCTCAAAGCAAGAAGATTATCTTTCGGTTTTTTATCTTTATAGCGTTCTAAACGGAGGATTTTTCGTTCGAAGTGCAAAGAATTCTTTCGGTTTCAAATGCTTTCACTTCAGGTAAAATAATCGTTGAGTATTAATGCCGAAAACGCAAGTCATGAATGTGTGTTACATTAAAATAAATTAGATTAAGATTTACCTAACAGGGTAATAGGCCGAATATTGAAGCCGAAAACGGGAGATAAAAATATCTTTGATTGCAAAAATAAATCAAAATTTAAATCCCAAGGAAGTTGTTTTATTTCGGTTAACTAAAAATCAATACTAAAACCGAAAAGTGTAATTGGAGCCATTAACTATATTGGGTTGTCTAAAAATGCAACCTTCATTCATATTTGCTGCCATTAAAATTATCAATTAGTAAACCATTCGGTTATATTAAAACATTTTATATATCTTGATATTATGCATTCATAGTTTAATTGAATTTTATTTAAATGCTTGAAACGTTGTTTGTGAATAAATCCTATTTGGATCTTTCGGTGTGTGAAACCTAAAGGCATAAAATTATTAATGATCTCGGTACAGGGATCTTTCGGTTGGGTTTTGAAAGCATAACGTCAATGGTTACGTAATTAATGTTTCTGGTTCTTTGTTTTTGGTTTTAGCTAATAAAATAATGTGTATTTTTTATCTTTGATTTTATTTTTGCCATTTAGTATAAATTCATGATGAGACTGATGTTATTATTGGAAAACGGAAAATTGATTTAATATATAGTCAATTAACACTTTGAATTGTTTAAAGTATCAAGTTATTAAGCCATCACTTCACTTGTTAAGGTTGAATAGTTTTATGATACTGATACACGAATGTGCTAGACCTTTCGGTTTTGTAGCAAAATCTTTCGGTTTAGTATGAATTATGAATTTATTGCTTTGGGCCTTGCGGTTTTGAAGGCATAAAAATCGTGCATTTGTTGATTTGGAACTTTCGGTTTTCATTTGAGATGAAAGTGTCTAAGATCGAAAGTTATAAGGGAACATTCTGACGGGAGGGATTTCATCTGATTTGAAAGCTTTCAAGACCGAAAGAAGTATATTTATATGTTTATTTGGGAGGGATTTCACCTGAAGTGAAAGCATCCAAGCCCAAAAGAGTTATGCGAATATTTTTTCGGGAGGGATTTCACCTGAAGTGAAAGCATCCAAGCCCAAAAGAATTATGTAAATATGTTTTCGGGAGGGATTTCACCTGAAGTGAAAGCATCCAAGCCCAAAAGAATTATGTAAATATGTTTTTGGGAGGGATTTCACCTGAAGTGAAAGCATCCAAGCCCAAAAGAATTATGTAAATATGTTTTCGGGAGGGATTTCACCTGAAGTGAAAGCATCCAAGGCCAAAAAAAAAAAGAATGAAGGTTAACAAGATGAATTGTTACTTGGGAATGCTTCTTCATTATATGATAAGTATGTACACAAAAGTCTTCTTTTTACATCTATTTTAACTGAAATAGAACTTTAGATGACTCGCATTCCACGTTCTCGGTATCACTTTCTCTTCCAAAGTTTCTAATCTATAGGCTCCATTTTGCAAGTTTTCTAACACCCTGAAAGGACCTTCCCAGTTGGATGCTAGCTTTCCATGTCGTGGATCCTTTCGAGCTTCAGTTCGCATTCTCCATACCAAATCACCTTCTTTAAAAGCTCTAAATTTTACCTTTGCATTAAATCTCTTCATCGCCCTTCGCTTTACTGCTGTTTCTTTTACTTTTGCTCTTACTCTAAGTTCTTCAATAAGATCAAGATCAGTCCTCAAACATTCATTGTTGATATTCCAATCTTCCATTTGTCTTCTTAATGTTGGTTCGTTAACTTCTACTGGTAACATTGCATTTGTTCCATAAGTAAGATTGACGGTGTTTCACCAGTTGACGTTTGTGGTGTGCATCGATACGCCCATAATATCTCTGGTAACTTCTCGGCCCACAAACCTTTAGCACTCCCCAGCCTCTTTTTTAATTGTCCAAGAATAACTTTGTTTGCAACTTCAGCCTGTCCATTCGTTTGCGGATGTTCAACTGAAGTGGTTGTGGACTTGATTCCCAAATCTGCATAAAATTCCATAAGTTTTTTGTCAATGAATTTTCGGCCATTGTGACTTACAATAGTGTGTGGGATTCCGAATCGACATATTATATTTTTCCATACAAACGTTTGAACTTGCTGAGCCGTTATCTTAGTCAATGCTTCTGCTTCTATCCATTTTGTAAAGTAGTCTACAGCTACTATCATGAATTTGGTTTGACCACGTCCAAGCGGGAACGGACCAAGTATATCAATTCCCCACTTTGCAAATGGCCATGGAGATATGATTTCTTGCAACTCCCGTGCAGGTATATGATTCAAACTTCCAAACTCTTGACATTTTTTACATGTTTTAACATAAATTTCACAATCATCTCGGATTGTTGGCCAATTATAACCAGCTCTGCAGACTTTTGTTATCATTGTTCGGGCTCCACAATGCAGTCCACAAATTCCTTCATGAAGTTCTTTGCTTACATATTCAGCTTGTTCTTTGGTCAGACATTTTAATAGGGGCATAGATTATCCTCTTTTGTACAACTCGTCACCAATTAAAATGAAACTAGCTACTTTCTTTGCTGTTTTTGCATCCGGCTCAACACCTTGCTCCTGACCCTTTATGACTTCTATGTATGTTTTTATCCAGTCGTCTTTGGATGTCACAATATTGAAGCATTCGTCTAGGCTGACTGTCGGATGACTGAGGGTTTGTTGTATGACTGAATTATGTTGCATTTGTCGTTGTTGGCTTGCTAATTTAGATAGCGAGTCTGCTTTCATGTTTAATTCTCTTGGAATGTATTTCATCTCGGCCTTGGTAAAACATTGCATAATATTTAACACTTTATGATAATATCTCATTAATAAAGGGTCTTTTACCTGATACTCCCCGTGCACCTGTCCTACTGACAGCTGTGAGTTAGTTTTGCAAACGACATTTTCAACTCCCATGTCTCTGGCCAATAATAACCCTGCAACAAGAGCTTCATATTCGGCCTGGTTGTTGGATGTTTTGAACTCAAATCTTAGCGCCATCTCCACTTGGAAGTTATCTGGTCCTTCAAGTACTATTCCTGCTCCGCTTCCTCTTTTGCTTGACGCGCCATCTACATACAAGGTCCACTTGTTCTGTTGTGTTGTTGTCGGCATTTGAATAATAAAATCTGCAAGGGATTGGGCTTTAATTGGTCCTCTTGGTTCGTACTTGATTCCATATTCTGAAAGCTCCATCGACCATGTCACCATTCGACCTGCAAGTTCTGGTTTTTTCAAAATTTTAGATATTGGATAATATGTTCTCACAATTATCTGATGATTATGAAAATATGGTCGAAGATGCCTCACAGCATACACCAGTGTTAAGGCAAATTTTTCAACCTTGGGATATCTGGTTTCGGCATTTTGAAGGGATCTACTTACAAAATATATTGGTTTTTGCTCTGGGTTTTCTTGGATCAAGGCAGCTCCTATGGCTTCATTTGAAGTTGCTAGGTAAACTATGATAGGTTGAGTTGGCACAGGTTTCACTAAGATTGGGGGTTCGGCCACCATACTTTTGAGTTGAGATAAAGCTTGCTCACATGGTTCACTCCACACAAAGGTTTCGGATTTTTTCAGCAAGTTTACTATCGGTTTGGTTTTTTCGGCCAATACTGGCTGAAATCTTGATAATGAGTTCAGTTTTCCTACCAGCCGTTGTACTTCTTTTAGGTTTTTCGGTCTTCCCATCTGCATTATTGCCTCACATTTATCGGGATTTGCCTCAATTCCTCTGTTTGTTAACATGAATCCCAAGAATTTTCCTCCTTTTACACCGAAAATGCACTTTTCTGGATTGAAACGAATGTTGTACTTTCTTATTTGTGCAAACACTTCTTCAAGATCGTGCAGATGTTTCTGTATTTCACTTGATTTAACAACCATGTCATCAACGTAAACTTCCAAGTTTTTTCCAATCTATTCTTTAAACACTTTGTCCATCAATCTTTGGTATGTTGCTCCAGCATTTTTCAAACCGAAAGGCATGACTTTATAGCAATAATTTGCAACATCAGTGATGAAAGCCATTTTCGGGATATCAGGTTCATACATCTGTATTTGATTATACCCTGAATAAGCATCAAGAAAACTCATCATCGCTTGGCCAGACGCCCCATCAACTAATCGGTCTATGTTGGGCAGTGGATATGTGTCTTTTGGGCATGCTTTGTTCAAGTCTGTGTAGTCTGTACACATTCTCCATTTTCCATTCGGTTTCTTGACAAGTACCACATTAGACAGCCATGTAGTATACTTAGCTTCTCGGATAAAACCAGCTTGTATTAACTTTTCGGTTTCCTCAATTGTTGCCTTTCGTCTCTCTTCCCCTAACTTTCTTTGTTTTTGAGATACCGGCCTTGCTTCTCGGCAAACAGACAACTTGTGACACATTACTTCTGGATCAATCCCAGGAATATCAGACGGTTGCCAAGCAAACAAATCCTTATTGTTACGCAACACTGTGATGAGTTTGCTCAGTAATTCATCAGGCATACTTCCACTTATGTAAGTGCATTGTTTGTCGTCTTGGCCTAACACCACCGCTGTTGTTTCTTCTTTCGGCTCCAACCTTTCCTAATTTAATCTAGGATCTAAATCCACCATGGCTACCATTTTTTCAATACTTCTATCCATCTTCAAATTCATTTTTAAACCTGTCGCATAACACTCTCGAGCATCTTTTTGATTGACATAAATTGTTGTTATCTCCCCCTTTTCTATCAGGAATTTCATGGCTAAGTGTGGTGTTGATACGATTGCCCCTAACTTGTTTAAAGAAGACCGTCCTAACAGCACGTTGTATGACGTGGATGCATCCACTACCAGATATCGGATTTTAATTTTTTTAATTTTGCTGCCTCTTCCAAATGTTGTTATTAGATCAACATACCCTTTGGTGCTAACTCTTTCACCCGAGAAGCCAATGATTTGCTCTCGGAAAGGCACTATGTCTTCTTCTCTCAAATGTAACCTCTTGAACGTATCCCAAAACAAGATATCAACTGAACTCCCTTGATCAACCAAGGTCTTCATGACAACATATTCGACTATTTCCATCGTTATCACCATAGGATCATCATGATCTGGATCAATTTCTTGAAAGTCTTCGTCTGTGCAGAGCATCGGTGGTAAAGTTCTTGTTTTCAAAACATGATTAACAGTTCTGATACTTCTCCAATGTTGTTTTATTGCTAACAAAGATTCCTTTCCAGAGAAACCACCTGAGATTGTATTTATAAACCCCCTGACCGGCCTTCCTAAACTTCGCTCCCTGCTTCGTCTTACTGACTTTGTGTTTTGATAAACTCTACCACTTCTTTCCTCTAGTCTTCCGACCCTTCTATCATCTCTTTTTTCTACTCGCTTATTTTCTCTCCTTTCAAACCTTTCCACCCTTCTTTCTCCTATCACTTCCCTTCTCACTCCTCTCTCAGGGCTTAACCATACTCTTGTATTTCCACCTCGGATAAAACGTTTTAACTGCCCCGCATGAATCAACTCTTCTATTCTGTCTTTCAACCCAATGCATTCTTCTGTATGATGGCCATGATTTTTATGATATTCACAATGTTTGGTGCGATCTGCTCTCTCCGGTGTTCTTGCTTTTCTCGGTGATGGTATTATTTCTGCTGCCATGGCTTCCTGTAAAACTCTTGCTCTATTTGTATTTAGAGGTGTGTACTGTTGGAATTTTCGACTCTTAAACTCTTCTCAGGCTCTTCTTGCCACAGATACATTTTCTCTTTCTATCACCCTCTTCTCACCTCCATCAACCCTCACTTGGTTTCAAAACTCCCTCAGTTCTTCCATCTGCATAAATTTTGATGCCCGTTGCCTTAGTTCATCGAGATTGATCGCGGGTTTTTTACAAAGGCTATCGGCAAATGGTCCCGGTTTTAGTGCTGTTATCATGTGATGCATGGTGACCTCTGGGCTGAGATTTCGAATTCCCAGGGCAACCTTTCCAAAGCGTTCCATGAACATTCTTAACGACTCTCCCTTCTCTTGTCTTATGTTTACTAAGGCAATCGACGTTAAATGATGAGGGCGACTAGTTGCAAACTGAGCGCCGAACTTTTCCACCAACGTATCAAAACAATCTATACTCAAAGGTGGGAGGCGTGTGAACCAACTTAACGCTGCTCCTTTCAGGGTTGTAGGGAATACTCTACACATAACAACATCATTCCATGTATACAAGCTGATTTGAGTAGTATATATTGCAATATGTTCATCAGGGTCCGTACTTCCATCATATTTGTCAATGGTCAAATTTTTCCAATTGTCAGGTAACGGAGTATCAAGTATATCATCATAGAACGCATGTTTTCTGGAAGATGGCCCTGCAAAAGCCCCAGAGTTTTCAAGCAATCTTCTCTTGGTTTGGGAAATTTCGTTGTGATATAGCCTTTCATTCATTTGTACCCTAGGCTGATCGGTTTCGAAGGATGAATTCAAAATTGTTTCCTCTTGTAACTTTCTCCTCATATGTGCGTTTTCAACTCTCAACATACTCAACTCTTCTTTATTATTCTTTTTTAGTGTCTCAAATTCTTTTTGTAGTTGTACCAACATTGCCATTGGCATATTAATATTGTCTGCATGCTCTCCACCTTGTTCTTCTCTTTGATTCATCTTGTCTCCAACCTTTTTCAGCTATCTCTCGGCCCCACGGTGGGCGCCAAAATGTTCTTACAACAAGGACCCAGAATACTGAAACTAGGTTGACAAGACTCGACTTTACACAAATATTCTACTCTTGGGCCGGATTCTCTTAATTTCTTCTTGGGCTCATGTTTTGGACTCCTCTTGGTTAGGTGCTTTCGGCTTCTCCCTCAGCAGGTGCTCTCGGTTTCTCCATCAACAGGTGCTCTCGGCTTCTCCCTCAGCAGGTGTTCTCGGCTTCTCCCTCAGCAGGTGCTCTCGGCTTCTCCCTCACACAGGTTGGGGGTGGTACCTGCAAGGCGCTCCGATGCCAAGGTCAGAAATAGTTTCAAATATCATCAGACAATATTCACTCTTACTTACCTCTCATGTTGATCTCCTATTTATAGAGTTTCCTTAATGGGCTTTTTACTTTACCTTTGGACTTTCTTTCTACACCATTTTATTATTTACGCACCCCCTGACATGGGTTTCTTATGTAATTTGGGCCTTGCTATATATATATATTGCTTTATTCTTTTATTGTATAACCTCTCGGTTTTCGGCTTAAAGCCTATTAGCACAACACTTACGTATAACCTCTCGGTTATATTTAGTATTTTGCTCTCGGCTTAACCTCTCGGTTTTAGCCTACCAGTAAAATTTACAAAGATAATCTTAACTTGTGATATTTAAGCAAAATCTCTTAAATCTAATCTTTAAATTATTATTCTTAAATAAAAGCATTTATCTTAAATTTAGACCTATTCAAATTTAACCAAAGGAATACTCAATCAGAAACAAATTCGTAAACACACGGCAACTTGAAAATTATTATTACATTCTCAAGTGGAATTTTGTGCATCACATAAATTTGAGTTTCCCTTGCAAACATCAACATACACCTGTCAAGTTGATTACATAAATTTGCATGTGAATCTCATTTTACATTTTTCGTTTGGAGTTAAATTTTATTACATTTTGAAATCATTTGATAAATTTTGTTCTTCCATAAGGGATGACACAACAGTGAGATTTAGTAGTTGAATAAATTATTTTTTTATTCGACTTTTTTTTTTAAATCTCAAAGTTTTGATTCTCGATTAAGAGTGTATATATAAAAATAAATACTTCGATATCAAGTATTAATTAAGTATCCGAATACTATTAATTAAGAGTACAATTTTATAATTATGTTTTTGAGCCTTTGGTGCATTTTAATTTTTAGATTTGAGTTCATACTTGTGTGCTAGATCCATACAAGTTCCTATACATCCATTTTATTGTGTCTTTGAAGTTTATTAGTACTGTTTTTTTTATTCCATATTAGGTTTCTTGAAATTGTGCTGGCTGAGTTTGTTTATGAAAATTAATTTCGTTGAAGAAAAATTGTGAAACTATGGATTTGAATAGATTGAAGTGTTAGAAGAAAAGTTAAACAAAATTCAAAATACAGAAAAAATGATAAATAAAATACAAACAGTGTGCAATCTGGCGTGAACAAAAATAGTGAAGTGACAATAGATTTGAAAATTTTATCACAATTAACTGGCACATTGTTTTGGTGTGATTCCAACGCCAAAATTGAGCTAAGATCTTGAATTATCTGTGGTTTAAATTTCAAATTCAAATTTGAATGTTCCAACTCAGCATAAATTGTTTAAGTCATGCATTTTATACCTCAAAATTTCAGTAGAACTGTTTTGGTTTTATTAATCCAATTCTAGTGACATTCTTTAGGTTCAATTTGTGTGCCACCTTTTGTTGAGTGTCTTATTTTGTTTGTTTGTCATATTCATTCAATTACTCTTTCAAGTTGTGTCATATACCTACTCTTTTTGTTGTAGTCCAATTGTAAATTGATTTTTTTTTGTTGCTTTAAATTTTGTTGACCTCTTTCTTGGTGGGAGAAATTTAAGGTGTCTTGAAAAGTTTGGAGCTAACATCTTTGGTGAGAGATTTATCACTTAAATAGGTGCAAATTTAAATACTACAAGTTGAATATCCTTAAGAGGTATAGCAAGAGCACAACAATAAATTTTGGTACAAAGTCTACACAAAGAGGGAGTGCAAATAGAAAAAGTACCAAAAAAAAAGAAGTGCATACAATAGGATTTACTTAAAGTTGTTGCTCCCAATTTTTCATTGTATTTGTTGATCAAGAGTGATCAAGTGCTTTGAAGAATTCAAATTGTGCTTTGAAGAATCCAAATCCTATGTGTTTGATGCAAGGCTGTGTTGTTGCTGTGTTTTGGGAGGGATCTGGGTAGTTTTATTTGTAATCCACTCCTTTGTTGAATCTAAAGCTAATGTGTTTTAAATCCTTTTTGAAATAAAGTGTTTTTCCAATTAAGTGAAA
Source organism: Phaseolus vulgaris (assembly GCF_000499845.2). Classification (NCBI taxonomy): domain Eukaryota; kingdom Viridiplantae; phylum Streptophyta; class Magnoliopsida; order Fabales; family Fabaceae; genus Phaseolus; species Phaseolus vulgaris. Next base: position 22,792,715 of record NC_023749.2, read on the forward strand.
AATAACATGTTGTTTTGATGAATCAACTGGTTGTTTTACTCTTAGGAGTTTTTGAAAAGGTTGAAAACTGTTTAAGTTTGGTTGACTTAACTTCCAAACCAAACAATCGGTTGTTTCGTGGTTTCAACTAATTGTGTTTTTGAAAATCCTAATAGAATTCTATTTTGGTGGTTGAATGTGCTTTAAATGATTTCCAACTGAATACGCTCCTTCATTAAATGCTTTGACCAATCTTTGGAAAATATAAATAGTTTGTTTATGTTTTCAAACAAGCAAGAGAAACAAATTTGAGTTTTTCAGTTGTGAAAGAGTTGATTCAAGATTTGAACATTCATATCAAAGCTTTGGGTTTTCTAAGAGAGTGGAATAGGATTGCATTTGTATTGATTTCAGATTGTTCTGTAAACAAGTGTAATCTCTTCTCAACCTTCTGTATTTCTGGTGTTGTGTTGCCAAGGAGTGTTGTGTGCTCTTGAGGTGGTCAAGATCAATACTCTTGGTGTGTGATTTGCCAAAGTGAGTGTGTTTCTTGAAGGGTTGAAGGTCACTACTTTGGTGGATTGTGTGTTGTAATCTGGTTTGATTACTTAGTGGATTACCCAGTGATTTTTTGGGGACTGAATGTAGCTCTTGGTTTAAGGGTGAACCAGTATAAAATGTTGGTGTATCTTTCTCTTACCCTTAAACTCATTTAAATTATGTTTTAAGTTTTACTGGTATAAACAATCAATTGTTTCGCAGAAACAACCGATTGTTTTTCTGTTGCATTGTTGTTTTATTGCTTTTGTTCCTGGTTAACCTGATTTCTGTTCTGGATTCATACAAGGGATTGTTTCGCAGAAACAACCGATTGTTTTTCTGTTGCATTGTTGTTTTATTGCTTTCGTTCCTGGTTAACCTGATTTCTGTTCTGGATTCATACAAGGAATTTTGTTAAACTTTAAAAATATTTCAAAAACCTCCTTTAAACAATTCACCCCCCTCTCGTTTAAGGTCATATATTCTAACAGTATTTTCTTTGAGTTGTAATTGTGTTAAACCTTGAACAATTAGTGGATTAATTGCGCATTAGACGGTGACTGTGTCTTCAATGGTTCTAAGTGCCTAAAAGCCTCACCTTAGGATACGTCTAGTTTAAAGCTTTTTAGTTAGCAATGTTTTCCATTGCGTTTTTTTATTATTGCTTTGCATTTTGTTTTCTTGCATAAAATAGTGTTTTCATTCTTGATTGTGCTCTAAGTGAATTACTTAGAGAAATCTTTGGGAAAGTTTTGAGAGATAGAAACTGGCTAGGAAAGACTTGGTACTTAAGTGATCCACCTCTCTTTCCTGGGAATCTACCTACATTACTCCACTTATCTTTCTTATAGTAATTACTTTTAACACATAACTTTAACATGTCTTTTCATTCTTCTAGTCCAAATGAAAGTGATCGAAAGCCTACCAAAACTCGTTTAAAACAATTAGCTAGAGACTTTCAAGCACTATCATATAGACAATTGCAACATGAGACCCTACTAAAAGAAAGGGATGCTCATTTTGCTAAAATAGAAGAAAAGTTACAACTTGTTAAAGAAAAGGGTGAATACACCACAAAATCAAAAAGATCTTCAAAAACATCTAACTCTAGGTTAAATGATTCATATGATGAAAAAAATTCTTAGAATGCATGAGTATTATCAACCTTAACCTAGGAGAGTTAGAAAGGAAAGAAAAGAAAGGCCAAGGGAGGTTAGGGTAGAGCTACCTCATTTCTATGGAAAAGAAAATGTAGAAACATATCTAGATTGGGAGATGAAGGTAGAACAAATGTTTGCTTGCAACCATGTGAGTGAAGAGAGAAAAGTACCCTTAGCCACCCTAAGTTTTCAAGGTAATGCTATGTATTGGTGGACTGCCCTTGAGCGAGATAGGCGTCTTTATAAGGACCCGCCCATAGAGTATTGGAATGATCTTAGGGGAGCCTTAAGATGCCGCCATATTCCCTCCTATTATAATAGGGAGTTAATGGACAAGCTCCAAAGAGTCCAACAAAAGACAATGAGTGTAGAGAAATATAGGCAGAAAATGGAATTATATATGATGAGAGACTCAATTAGGGAATATGATCCCACCACCATAGCAAGATTTTTAAGTGGGCTAAACCTTGAAATTAGCGATAGAGTTGAACTTTTGCCCTACTGGGACTTGAATGATTTAATCCAACTTTGTATCAAAGTTGAACAACAAAATTTGAGAAAGGATCAAGTCGTAGGGAAAGCTCATACTCTAACTCTTATCCTAAATGGGAGTATAAAAGGGAGGAAACCTCAAGAGAAACTCCCAAGAGAATAGAAAAAGATGTGCTAACCCCACCAACCCGCAGTAGAGATGTCAAATGCTTCAAATGTTATGGTAGAGGCCATGTAAAAGCCCAATGTCCAAATTAGAGAATTATGTTTCTAAGAGGGATAGATGAATATAGCAGCCACGAAGATGAACCTAGCAGGGTATAAGAAAAAGAAGATAGTGAGGGAGCATATCCATGTGAGGGGGAGTTAATGGTGATCCGAAGAACCCTTAACAATCAATCTAGAGTGAACCTAGAGACACAAAGAGAGAACATTTTCCATACAAGATGTAAAGTTTTAGAAAATGTTTGTTCTCTCATTGTGAACAGTGGATCTTGCTGCAACTGTTGTAGCGCTAGAATGGTTGAGAAGCTAAATCTACAATTAATACCTCATCCTAAACCTTATAAACTTCAATGTTTAAATGAAGATGGGGAATTAACTGTAGATAAGCAAGTGAAAGTCGAGTTCTCTGTGGCAAACTATAAAGATAAAGTTTTATGTGATGTAGTTCCCATGAAAGCTTGTCATATTTTGTTGGGTAGACCTTGGCAATTTGATAAGAAAACTATGCACAATGGTCTTACCAATGAGATTACTTCCACCCACAAAGAAAAAAAGTTTGTATTTTGTCCCTTATCACATTCACAAGTGGTAAAAGATCAAGTACAAATGAAGCAAAAGAGGGAGGAAGAGAAAAAAAAAACTAATAGAAAAAGCCCTTAGGGAAAAAGAGGCGTGGGAAAAGAGTGTTCCTTCCCACAAGATTATTCAGAAGGAAGAAAAAATTGAAAAGATACTTCTTTCTGAACAACCTTCCGACCTCCTGCTTTGTAAAGGAACACTTGCATGCACTGTTACACTTACTAAGACTTGTATTCTACCTCCTCAAGTAAAAGAACTTTTAAAAGAATTTGATGACATATTCTCTAAGGAAGGCCCTATTGGACATCCCCCTTTTAGAGGAATAGAACATCAAATAGATTTAGTTCCGGGAGCCAGTCTACCCAATAGACCATCTTATAGAACTAATCCTGAAGAAACTAAGGAGATAGAATCACAAGTACAAGATTTGTTGGAGAAGGGTTGGGTTAAAAAGAGTCTAAGTCCTTGTGTTGTACCTGTCTTGTTGGTGCCAAAAAAAGATGGCAAGTGGAAAATTTGTTGTCACTGTAGAGCTATCAATAACATCACCATCAAGTATAGGCATCTAATTCCGAGACTAAATGATATGCTTGATGAGTTGCATGGGCCCACCATATTTTCTAAAATTGATCTTAAAAGTGGCTATCACCAAATAAAAATTAAAGAAGGTGATAAGTAGAAAATCGCTTTTAAAACCAAATTTGGACTATATGAGTGGTCAGTGATGCCTTTTGGACTCACTAATGCACCTAACACATTTATGAGGCTAATGAATAATATCTTAAGGGATTGTATAGGTAAATATGTAGTAGTTTATTTTGATGACATATAAGTGTATAACCAAAGCCTAGATTCTCACCTAAGTCACCTTAGGAAAGTTCTCCTAGTGCTTAGAAGGAATAGCTTGTTTGCTAATAGTGATAAATGTACTTTTTATGTTGATAGTGTAGTATTTTTAGGTTTTATAGTTAATAAAAATGGGGTACATGTTGACCTCAAAAAAATAAAAGCCATCCAAGAAGGGCCAATTACCCAAAATGTAGGAGAGGTTAGGAGTTTTCATGGTCTAACAAGCTTTTATAGAAGATTTGTGCCTAACTTCTCAAGTCTAGCTTCACCACTCAATGAGTCAGTGAAGAAAGACGCTCCATTTTGTTGGACCGAGAAGCAAGATCAAGGCTTCAAGAAGCTAAAAGCTCAACTAACTAATGCACCCATTCTAGCCTTACCAAATTTTGCAAAAACTTTTGAGCTAGAGTGTGATGCATCGGGAGTAGGCATAAGTGTAGTGTTGTTGCAAGGTGGACACCCAATTGCTTATTTCAGTGAAAAACTTCATGGTGCCACCCTCAACTACCCCACCTATGATAAAGAGCTCTATGCACTTGTGAGGGCCTTAAAGACTTGGGAGTACTATCTAGTTTCTAAAGAATTTGTCATTCATAGTGATCACGAGTCTTTAAAATATTTGAAGGGTCAACATAAGTTGAACAAACGTCATGCAAAATGGATGGAATTTCTTGAACAATTTCCATAGTGTTATCAAATACAAGAAGAGCGGTACAAACATTGTGGCTAATGCTCTCTGAAGGAGACATGTTTTTTTTTTTCAAAACTTAGAGCCCAAAATTTTTGGATTTGAAAACATAACTGAACTTTACAAAGAAGATCATGATTTTGCATCCATCTTTGCTAAATGTGAACATAGAGCACAAGGAGGATTTTATGTTTCTGAGGGGTATCTTTTTAAAGAAGGAAAACTCTGCATACCCCAAGGAACACATCGAAAACTTCTTGTAAAATAATCTAATGAAAGAGGTCTCATAGGCCATTTTGGAGTTGATAAAACTTTAGAGCTTTTAAAAGGAAAATTCTTTTGGCCACATATAAGAAAAGTCGTTCAGAGACATTGTTTAAGAGGCATATCATGTTTAAAAACTAAATCTAAAACAATGCCTCATGGATTATATACTCCTTTACCTTTTGCAAGTGCTCCATGGGAAGACATCAGCATGGATTTTATTTTAGGACTTCCTAGGACCGCAAGAGGTTTTGATTCCATTTTTGTGGTTGTGGATAGGTTTAGTAAAATGGCACACTTTACTCCCTGCCACAAGGTGGATGATGCTAATAATATTTCTAAACTCTTCTTTGGAAAAGTGGTAAGACTTCATGGTCTACCTAGAAGCATAGTTTCTGATAGAGATCTAGAATTTATAAGTCATTTTTTAGAACCCTTTGGGAAAGGCTTGGAACTAAACTGAAATTCTCAACTTCTTGTCATCCTCAAACGGATGGTCAAACGGAAGTTGTAAATCAATCTCTTTCTACTATGCTTAAGGAAGTCATGAAAGGCAACCATAGATCTTGGGATGAGTATCTTCCCCATATTGAGTTTGCATACAATAGAGTAGTCCATAAAACTAGTAATATTTCTCCATTTCAAGCTGTCTATGGGTTTCATCCTCTCATGCCTTTAGATTTGTTGCCACTTCCTAATCCACAAGAGTTTGTGCATAAGGAATGAGTAACAAAAGCTGAATTTGTTAAGAAAATGCATGAGAGGATTAAAGAACAAATACAACAACAAATAGAAAAATATGTAAAACATAGCAATAAGGGGAAGCAAGGGATAATCTTTGAAGAAAGAGATTTGGTTTGGCTTCATCTTAGGAAAGATAGATTTCCAACTAAGAGGAAGTCCAAACTTAGTCCCCGGGGTGATGGACCTTTCCAAATCCTCAAGAGAAAAAATAATAATGCATATAAGCTTGACTTGCCTGAGGAGTACGGAGTACATAATACTTTTAATGTCATTGATTTAACTCCTTTTTATAGGTAGTAATGAAGAAGAGGCAGAAACATTGGATTTGAGGAAAACTCCTCTTCAAGAAGGAGGGAATGATGGAAGAGGCCCTAGGACAAGCCCAAATGCAAGACCAACAAAGAGAAGATCCGGGCCTACCACTAGAGCTAAGGCCAATAAGATTCAGGAAGACTGGAATACTGCTACTGATGACAGAGAAACCTTTTTATACATGTTTAAAATACCATACCATAACTCTAGTGTAGAGTAGAATTTATTTTCTTGTTAAAATTAGATTATGAACTTTATTTGTAATGTTTTTACATTGAAGTTTGGTACCTAAACACCAACCTAGATTAAATTAGGGTTTCTAAAACACCTAATTTAATATAGGCCAATCATGAGAAGGCCCATTAGGAAGTGCACATTCAAAGCTTCATCATGCCTTCCATGTGCTTCATTTAAGCGCCAACTTCAAGCTATGTTTCGTTTGAAATTCCCTCCAATTCTCTCGTTCAAATCCAACCCTCACTTGCTATATAATGAGGTGCTTGGGTCATGTAAATTCAAGATTAATGGATGAGTGAATTACTGTCAAATTATTGTTCCAATCTCACTCTTGTCTCTACCTCTTTAGGATAGACACTTAATCTTCAAATTTCCACCAAACCAAGTGATTAGGCCCCACCTATCACTCTCGATACCTTACCTTCACCTTCAAGGAATTCACAAGATCTACGTGAGCTCCTTGTCCGCTACAATTCATGAAGCTTCCGCACCTCTCCACCAAGAAAACCAATCGGAATGAAGGCACAACTTCATCCCTAATGTCGTACTCCAATCGTCAAACTGATGAGCGAGGAAGTTAGAATCTTAGAGAAAAGACAGAGAGAAAGAAAATGGAGTTTTTAGAGAGATCATGGTAAACCTAAATAACTGAATTCTTAGTTATATGCTTTTTAAGTTTAATAATAAAATATTCAGGTGTTATTTTAATTATATCACTACTATTCTAAAACTATTTTTCTCGATCACGTTTAATGAAGAGTAGACTAATTCTTCAAATTTCGAGGATTTTTCTTCAAAGAGAGTTTAACACAAAATTTTCATTTTATTCTTAACACTTCCTCAACAAATTTCGTATTTATAATGATTAAAAAATTGTTCCGTCCGGTTGACCGAGAGGTCTTCGTGCGCCACCTCAACCGTCAGCTAGGGTCTCCTTCCCACTGGTTACCTGTGAAATCCTGCAAAAAAGAGGACAAGGAGGCGCCCTAGCGGCCGTTTGCACTCCGACGCTCAAGTCAGCCAGCAAGAAACACCAAAACTGTTCACCTCCGTCTCTGAGCACCGCGTATGGCACTCTGAAGGTGGTAAAAAATAACTGTGTATTGTGTGTGTGTTCTCTCCTTCAGGCAAAGATATTCCCAGTCACTTGTACGTAACCTTGAAGCACGGGCAAGCAACCAGAGAGTTCTCGTAAATTTGCCAAAAGTTCCAACCCTCTTTCCAACATTCTCCGCGCTATTTAAACTACCCAAGCATTTAAAGCGCCTTAAAGCGCCTTTAATTACAAATGTAACGCACTCAATCAACGTATTTAATTAGAAAACGTAGTGCATTTAAGACGTTGAAACGCTTGGGAGCCATTATAGTACCTGAATGCTCGAAAGGGAAATTGTATTGAATAACTTTAATTACCTGGCACCTGACTAAAGGGTGTTTCTATTCTGGCATGGCTGTCGTACACGTGGAGGTCCTCACGACGCCGTGACCACATCTGGGGGCGTTTCTGCCCATCTGGGGACGTTTCTACGCGTGAGTCCTCCTCCTCGAGAGTGCTACTGCGCTAGGGGTGACTTTTTGGGTGCCAACTCATGCCCCCAATCATCTAGTCACTTACTTTGAGAGCGTATCTGCCTTCCTCTCGTACCCTGCACCCGGTTGCCTTGGGCGTGACCTTCCTCTTGAGTCGTATCTGTCCCCAAGGCGTCTCTGGGGCGGTAGGGGTACTTCACGAGTCAGGCTGCCCTCCACTGATGCTATCACTATGGCCTTGAAGCCACCTTTCCTTTCTCTTTATCGCTGCCCCGGGCTATCGGGACCTGAGGCCTTCCCACGACGTCGCTCCCTCCATGGTCTTTCCTACCCATGGGTATCGGGGAACCACACCGTGATTGCCTTGCTTTAGCACTGTTTGATCTGGCGACGCCCTGGTTGGGCGACGCCATCACCTAGGCGACGCCTTGTCTTGGCGACGCTTCCTCTTGGCGATGCTGGCACTTGGCGTCTCTCCACCTAGGCGACGCCTTGCGTTGACCTTGACTCTCCAGTCGCTGACTTTGACCTTGACTTAGTCAACGCCCGGATACGGGACGGTACAAAAATATTATTGAATTTAACTTAATAAAAATAATTAAGGTTATTATTATTAAACTCGTTAATATCGTATGCATGATTTCTCCGTATTTAGAAGGTAAAGCCCAATTTATCATAAAAGTTGTCAGAGCATTTGACTTTTCAAACAAAATGCACTATTTAACAAAAATGTCATCCAAGCATTTGATGTGAGGTTTACCTTTTGTATAAAAGTAACATTGTTTATTTCAACAACAAAAAAAGTGTTTTTAGGTTAAGAAATAGAAAAAAAATGTATAATTATGAATTCACTTTAAGAATTTTAGTATTGGAATGAATTATTGTAGAGTATGTAGATCGTAACACTACAAACATTCTACATTTAAAATAAGTAAATTATTTAATTATATATCATACGCCTAAGTTGAATACTGAAAAAAATAATTGATATGTAAAGAAACATAGTCCTATTATTCATTTTGTTTTTCTCGTATGCTGTTTTTATTTTATTCCTTCTGTTCGGTAGAATTTTACTATTACTTTACACATATATTCATTATGATGATTATTAATTTCAGATGGATATATATATATATATATATATATATATATATATATATATATATATATATATATTTATTGTGATGTCCAATTTATTTAATGAATATATGCATAGTGTTTTTTAAGATTTATTTTCTGTAAATTATAAGTGTAAAAGATTTCACACAGTTAATAAAATGATAAATATAATTTCGATGTAATTATTATCAAAATTAATAAACATATCATAGTATTTATATTCTGAATATATATATATATATATTATTTTATTTTTATTTCTTTTCGATGTAGTTTTGATTAAAAGAAATAATTATAAAAACTGGTGCTATATATTAACCGATTTGATAAAATAATTAACTAATAAAACATTTTGTATTTTTGTAATTTTAAATGCATATATATTTATTATGATATCCTGAGTAAGGTGAACCTGGAGGTCCAAGAAAGGTTTGAACAGAAATTCTCAAATAAGGAAGGGTCAGGTTAGATTAGATAACATATAGAGTTCCTCACCTTAAATATAGAGCACAATTTTTTTTTTGATAAATAAATATATTTTTAGAAGAAAAAAGATTAAAGAAGTTGTATGGGCGTGTGAAGATCACAAAATTCCTGGTCACTAAAACTTCAATTTTATTAAAATTGACTAGTATAGTCTGAAATTGGACTTTATCAAAGTTTTAATTTGTTTTCGGAAATTAGGAAAATGGTGGAAAGGGAACAAATGCATCTTTTTTTTATGTTTAATTCCTAAGAAAGACAATCCTTTGTGTTTGGAAGACTACAAAACAATTTTATTGGTAGGATGCACATATAAAGTTGTGTCTAAGCTCTTATCCAAAAGATTACAGATTGTCTTACACAAAATTATGGACATTAAACAATGAACTTGTTTAGAGGGAAGGGGTATGTTGGATAGCGTTCTTATGACTAATGAAATTCTAGATGAGGTGAAAAGAACAAAGAAGCGGTGCATTGTAGTAAAAGTTAATTTTGAAAAGGCATATGATTCTATTAATGAGGATTTTATGTGTTATATGATGGAGATGTTAGGTTTTTCTAATACATGGTGATCTTGCCGGTTGACCTGAGTGCAAGAGTCTTGCCACGTCAAAGGTTTCTCCCTTTGGATCAGCTTCGCACCATGTTAGCCTCTGATCTTCACGCCTCAATTCCTCGCAAGAACCTGATGAAAACAGAGTGACGCCACTGCGGCCGATCGCGCTTCGACGCTCAAGTCAGTGACGGAATCACCAAAAACTAAGAGAGAAAATCTAAACTCAAGGAACCGTGCGCAGTGAATCTCTGTGTACTCGAAAGTATTCTCAAAGCGTACTGAAATGTTCTGAAAACGTACCTCAAAGTCTGTTAAGAGTTCCTTATATACCTTAGCACTTTCTCTCTCCTGACGGTTATACTTCTGGACACGTGGCTCGCATCCAGCTGTACACGTGTCGCCATCTGGAGCCCCCTTCTACTTGAGCGTCACCTCTACTCTTCAAGCTATTCGACTAAGTTACCCATGCAAGGAGTAACTTGGTGCACAACTTCCTTTGGAGCGCGATCCTTTAAGTGGCGAGTACGGGGTGTCACCATGCACACCTTCTCTGTGGTCTTGCCTGCCGCTATCACGATCTGCTTCACTTGCACATCATGCATGTTCTGGGAAACTGTTCCCTTGCCTCGACCTCTGGCTAGGGAGTGTTTATCTGATAACCTCATCCTTCACTGTTGTCTGACAAGCATATCACTCATTTCCCATACTAGTACCCCTTGGAAACCTTAAATAAGCTCTTCTGACCTTTCGGCGATGTGCCCCTTTAGGCGGTCTCTAACCACTTGATCGCCTAAAACTCACATACGGCGACTATGACGGAAGCCTGGTGACCGCCGGTTATACATACTAGAGATCGGAGAACGCCAAGTCAACAATTGGCGACTACACAGACTTCCCAATGTACTTCCCTTCTGTCAGCCAGGTGTCCCGTTCAACACGCCTATATTATCGCTTGCTGCCACGTCATCACTTTCGATTACCTGATCGATACACATGGATAAATTGGATTAGAAACTACTCATAATTTGAAGGTATCTATTATCGTTAATGGCAATCCAACTGAAAAATTTAAAATGGAAAAGGGTTTAAGATAAGGGGACCATTAACATGTTTTCTCTTAATTGTCGTGGAAGGGTTAACAAGATTCGTGAGACACGCTGAGAGAAATGATATGCTTGAAGGAATTAGGGTGGTCATAAATGAAATACATATTAATATGTTTCAGTTTGCTTCAGTTTGAGGACGACACTATTCATATGCAAAGGAGGTTTAGAAAATATTGTGGTCCTTAAAAGTATTCTCAAATGCTTCGAATTAGCGTCCGGTTTAAAAATTAATTTCCACAAATCATATATAGGAGGGCTAGGTGTTCAAGAATCCTGGTTATCTACATATTTAGATATCTTTATTTTCATAATTTTGAAATTACCTTTAATTTATTTAGGAATTACTATATGAGGAAACCATATAAAGAAGGAATTTTGGAAAGGAATGGTATAAAGAATAAAGAAACGACTCTCAAAATGGAAAGCTAAACATATTTCTTTTACTAGTAGAATCACTTTGATAAAATCTGTTGATGGAAGCTTCCTTCGAGAGCGTCAACGAAAGACTTAACAAAGAACTTGAAATTTTTCCAAAGTTTCAAGAATGAAACTTGAGAGGTACTTTCCCAAGGAAGGTCCCTTGGTATGCGAACCTAGAAGAATAATACTCCAATTTTAAAACATTCAATAGAACAAGAAAACTATCTCTAAGCCAATTTAATTTTCATTCAACTCAAAAGTGACTTTACAAAGGGGGTAGGTATCTTATTTATACATGTAGAGGCCTTTTCATTTAATCTCCCAAGAAATGTGATACAAAATTCACAAAGTTTACAACTGCACCTTATTTTCATGTTGGTTTTGACTCCATGTTCCTTGAGCCTTGAACTAGTCGTGAGCCTCTCCATTTGAGTTGTCTTTGCCCACTTATTTTTTATACAATAAAATTCTAAGTCCTATACATTTCTTCTACTATATTTTTCACATATTTACAAGGCTAAGAAGAGGGAGAAAATGACTCTTTAAAATGTAGATTCTTTTCTTGAGACTTCATCTTTTCCATTCTCTTAGCTCAAAAAGTGGTGACTTGGATGGGTTTACATCAAACCCTCTATCATGAAAAAGATTTGTCCTCGGATCTTATTGATGCGTAAGGACTGCCACCTTTGATTCTTTTATTTTCGTGTTGTTTCCTCTAGGGTAAAATAATAAACATAAAATAAAAGTGGGATAAATATCTTTATTAAAAGAAAACTAAGAAAATTGTTTCTAAAAGAAGATGTATCAAAACAACACCCTTTTATTATTTTTGCAAAAACTTTGAGAAAAACTATGGATAATTGTTTTAGAAACATAGTTTTTTTTTCACTTTGTTTTTGTTGTTGCTTTGTGCCATGTAACAGGAAGTGTTGGATTTGTGCCTTCATGACCAAATTCTTTGATTGAATTTTGGAGAGGATTGGCAGAAGCTTCAATGGAGGAGGCGTGCAAGGAGGCTCACATGGAGCTTGCGGTTTGCTTGGAGGTGCATGCTAAGTATGGAGAGTGATAGGTGAGGCCTAATCATTTGGGCTAGGTAGAGAGCTGAAGACTAAAGTGTCTATCCTAAAGAGACAAGACAAGAAGGAGATTTGGCTCAATATTTTGGCAAATATTTCACTCATTCATTAATCTTGAAAATACATGAACCAAACACCTTTTTATATAGCATGAGAGGGCTGGATTTGAACAAGTAGAAATGGTGGGAAAATTAAAATGAAATGGGTTTGAATTTGGCGCCTAAAATGAGCTGACATGGAAGGTGTTACATGGTGTGTAACATGTGTTCATTTTTAGGTCTAATGGGCTGACCTAAGTTAATTAGGAGTTTTCTAGAAACCCTAATTTAACCTAGGTTGGTCTTTAAATGCCTAAATTCAACCTAATTACAATTAGAAAAATATTACTAGTAAAATTCCTATTCTACTTTTGACAAAAAAATAAATTCTACTACAATATTTAAACTAGGATCTTGGCTTCTTCAAACATGTAGAGAAATGTTTCTCTGCCATCAGTAGCAACATCCTAGTCCTCTTGTATCTTCTTTACCATAGACCTAGTTGTGGGGCCTGATCTTCTAGTTGTGGGGCTTGTGCTTGGGCCTCTTCCATCATCCCCTCCCTCTTGAAGAGGATTTGTCCTCAAATCCAATGCTTCTGCCTCTTCATCTTTACTACCTACAAAAGGGCTTAAATCCATAGCATTGAAAGTAGTATGTACTCCATGTTCTTTTGGTAGGTCTATTTGATATGTATTATTATTGATTCTTTTGAGGACTTGGAAAGGACCATCTCCTCGGGGGACTAAGTTTTGAATTTCCTTTTAGTAGGGAATTTATCCTTCCTAAGGTGAAGCCAAACCCAATCTCCTTCCTTAAAAATTAACTCTCTCTTCCCCTTATTGCTATGTTTCAAGTATTTATTTGTTTGTTGTTGTATTTGATCCTTAATCTTCTCATGCATTTTCTTAACAAATTCAACCTTTGTTACTCCTTCCTTATGCACAAATTCTTGTGGATTAGGTAGAGGTAACAAATTCAAAGGAGTAAGAGGATTCAATCCATACCCAACTTCAAATGGAGAAATATTAGTAGTTTTATGAACTACCCTATTATATGCAAATTCAATATGGGGAAGGTACTCATCCCTAGATTTGTGGTTGCCTCTCATGATTTCCCTAAGCATAGTAGAAAAAGATATATTTACAACTTCATTTTGACCATTCGTTTGAGGATGACAAGAACTTGAAAATTTCAACTTAGTTCTAAGCTTTTCCCAAAGAATCCTCCAAAAATGGCCTACAAATTTTGGATCTCTATCTGAAACTATGCTTTTAGGTAAACCATGAAGTATTACCACTTCTCTAAACAAGAGCCTAGAGATATTGTTAGTGCCATCTTGTTAAACCTATCCACAACCATAAAAATGGAATCAAAACCTCTTGCAGTTCTAGGAAGTCCTAATATAAAATCCATGTTTATGTCTTTCCATGGAGCACTTGCAAAAAGGTAAATGAGTATATAGTTCATGAGACATTGCCTTAGATTTAGCTTTTAAGCAAGAAATGCATCTATGACAATGTCTTTGGACATCTTTTCTCATGTGTAGCCAAAAGAATTTTCCTTTTAAAAGCTCTAGAATTTTATCAACTCCAAAATGGCTCATGAGTCCTCCTTCATGAGACTCTTTAAGAAGTTTTTTATGTGTTCCTTTACAAAGCAGGAGGCCTGAAGGTTGTTCAGAAAGAAAGTATATTTTTAATTTTATTTTCAATTTTTCTTCTTTCTGAATGACCTTGTGGGAAGGAACACTTTTCTCCCACACCTCAGATTGGTCTGTAAGGACTTTCTCTTGAGTTTTTATTTCTATTTTTACATTTTCTTCACTCTCACTAGTTTCTTCTTCTTGGCTACTATTTTCATCTTTGACCCTTAAATTACCCTTACGAAGACATTTAAAACACTGAATTTCTCTAGTTTGAGTGTGTGAGATGTGCTCATTTTTTGATAAGTTTTGGGAAGGTTCTAGAGATGTTTCTTTTATATGCTTTTCCCCCCTTTGGAACTCATCCTTTTCATAAGGTACAAAGTATGAACTTTGTTTTTAACGTGATTCTTTTTTCAAAAATTGTTTTCAACTTTAATACAAAGTTGAATAAGTCATTTAAATCTCTATAAGGTAAAAGTTCAACTCTATTTCTTATCTCAAGTTTGAGACCACTTAAAAACCTAGATATGGTGGTACTATTTTCTTCCCTAACCCCTGCCCTTATGATATATAACCCCATCTTTTGCCAGTATTCTTCTATACTCAGATTTTTTTGATGAAGTCTTTGGAGCTTGCCCATCCACTTCCTATTATAGTATGAGGGAACATGGCAACGTCTCAAGGCTCCCCTAAGGTCATTCCAATATGTAATGAGAGGGTTCTTGTGGAAATGTCTCTCTCTTTCTAGGGCAGTCCACCAATACATTGCATTAGATTGAAAGCTTAAGATGGCTAAGGGTACATTCCTTTCGTCATTAACATGATGGCAAGCAAAATGTTGTTCTACTTTCATTTCCCATTCTAAGTAAGTCTCAACATTTTCCTTCCCATAAAAATAAGGTAGGTATACCCTAGTCTCTTTTGGGGTTTCCCTTCTAGTTCTTCTAGGTGGAGGTTGATAATATTCATTAACTCTAAGACTCTCTTCAGCATGTGAGTAACTCAACCTAGAACTAGATGCATGTGAAGATCTTTTTATTTTTTTGATGTATTCATCCTTTTCTTTAACAAGTTTCAACTCTTCTTTTAATGTAGCCAAATAAGAATCCCTTTCTTTTTTATCTTTTTTAAGTTGGGCCTCATGTTGCAATTGTCTATGATAGTGATTGAAAGTCTTTGGCTAATTGTTTTAAAAGGGATTTTGTAGACTTTCTATCACTTTCACTTGGACTAGAAGAATGAGAAGACATGTTGAAAGTTATGTGTTAAAAGTAAGTTACCACAATAAAGATAGGTGGAGTAATGTAGGTAGATTCCCAGGAAAGGGAGGTGGATCACTTGGATCACTTAAGTACCAAGCCTTTCCTAGCCAGATTCTATCCTCCAAGACTTTCACAAACCTTTCTCTAAGTAATTTACTTAGAGCACAATCAAGAATGAAAACATAATTTTATGCAAGAAAACAAGAATGCAAAAACAATTAAACACAATTGAAATAAATTCTAACTAGAAAACTTTAAACTAGTCAAAATCCTAATGCTGAGGCTTCTTGGCACTTAGAACCTCAAAGACAAACTCACCATCTAATTGTGCCATTAATCCACTAATTTTTCAAGGCTTAACAAAATACAAGCCAAAGAAAATACAATGACAATTGAAACAACAAATTTTTGAAGTACCAAAAATTTTAAATCCTAATCTACGCATTCCTTCTTTTTGCACTCCCTCTTTGTGTATATTTTGGTACAAACTTGTTGTTGTCCCCTTGTTAAGCCTCTTAAGGATATTCAAATTTGAGTATTCAAATCTTCACCTATTTGAGTGATAAGGATTCTCACCGAAAATTGTTAGCTCCAAACTCAACACGGCACTTTTGAAATACTTTCACCAAGAAAGAGATCAACAAAATTTTAAAGCAACAAAAGTTTCAATTTAAAATTGGACTACATCAAAGAGAGTAGATACATGACAAAACTTGAAAGAGTATTGAATGAAAATGACAAGCAAACAAAATAAGGAACTCAATAAAAGGTGGCAGACAAATTGAACCTAAAGAATGGTACTAGATTTGGATTAAGAAAACCAAAACAACACTACTGAAAATTTGAGGTGTAAAAATGCGTGACTTAAAAAAATTAAGCTGAGCTGGATAATTCAAATTTGAATTTGAAATTTAAACCACAGAAAGTTCAAGATCTTAACTCAAATTTGGCGCTGGAATTACCCCAAAATGATGCACAAATTAATTGTGATAAGTTTTTCAAATCTACTGCCACTTCACCGTTTTTTTTCGTGCCAAAATTGCACACTAATTGTATTTGATTTATCATTTTTTTATATTTTGAGTTTTAACAAAACTGAATTGGATTCAAAAATTAAAATGACTATAACACAATTAATTTGCACCGATTAAAACAACAAGAAAGACTCAATTAAAGCAAAAAACAGAACAACAAACACAAAACTCCATGGAATCCTAATCAAATTTGCACACGGATTGCTCAAACACAATTGAACAAGATGCACTGATTGGAATTTCCAAACAGCAACACCAAATTAAAAACATCAAGACAATTAAGGAATTGATGAACAACACGGAATCAAGAACAACACAAAAATAAAAATAAAACAATGAACACTTAGCTCTTGAAGAACCATGACTCATGATACCAAAGAACGTATTTGTGCCTTCATGACCGAATTCTTTGATTGAATTTTGGAGAGGATTGGCGGAAGCTTCAATGTAGGAGGCGTGCAAGGAAGCTCACATGGAGCTTGCGGTTTCCTTGGAGGTGCATGCTAAGTATGGAGAGTGATAGGCAAGGCCTAATCATTTGGGCTAGGTGGAGAGTTGAAGACTAAAGTGTCTATCCTAAAAAGGCAAGACAAGAGTGAGAATTAGCACAATATTTTGGCAACAATTTTACATTCATTAATCTTGAAAATACATGAGCCAAAGACCTTTTTATATAGAATGAGAGGGTTGGATTTGAACAAATAGAAATGGTGGAAAATTCAAATGAAATGGGTTTGAATTTGACACCTAAAATGAGGTCACATGGAAGCTGTGACATGGTGTGTAACATGTGCTCATTTTTAGGTCTAATGGGCCGACCTAGGTTAATTAGGAGTTTTATAGAAACCCTAATTTAACCTAGGTTGATCTTTAGATTTCTAAATTCAACCTAATTATAATTAGAAAAATATTACAAGTAAAATTCCTATTCTACTTTTGACAAGAAAATAAATTCTACTACAATATTTAAACTAGGATCGTGGCTTCTTCAAACATATAGAGAAATGTTTCTCTGCCATCAGTAGCAGCATCCCAGTCCTCTCGTATCTTCTTTACCATAGACCTAGTTGTGGGCCATGATCTTCTAGTTGTTAGGCTTGTGCTTGAGCCTCTTCCATCAGGAAGACAAACTGATGTTTTTAAAAGTTTTTAGAATAAGAGTTAGCATCATGATTTAATTGAAAAGAAAACTTCAAAGTATTACAATCCCTCTTTAAGTATTTTGTCTCAAATATACTTTTAGGGGGTGTTGTAAGAGACTCCTCTTCCTTTCTAGATTTCTCCTCTTCTTTTCCTTCTCTCTCTTTCTTCTCTTTTCTCTCTCTTTTGTTTCTCTGTTTTTCTCTATTTTTCTCTCTCTATTTTTCTCTTTTTCTTCTTATTAAGAGTCTGTACTTTTTCTCTAAACTCATTTTCTCTTCTTACAAATTCTTTTTCTCCTACTATTTATTTGATTACTATTATTACAAACTCTGTCATTTCTTCTTGAATCCTTTTATTTTTCTCATGTGAAGGCATACCAAATTTTCTTCTTGTTCTTGTCATTGAGTTGCTCGCCGGTTGAATCCAATCACCAGCTCTAACTCCGTCTGTCTCTTGTTCTCTAGAACGTAGCTCTACTGAAACAGAGGGGGCCCTGCCTGTTGATTGCACTCTGACGATCAAGTCAATACAGGGCTTATAAGAAACAAGAAGTATTAAGTTTCAGTCTTAGAAACAGTGTACCTTTACCTGGGATCTCAAGTCCCTTTTATAGACTACCTCTAGGCTACCTCTTCTAACAACCTTCTCACACAAGAATCTTATCTCAAGTGAAAGCATGTTCAATGGGAGAAGAGTCCATTACAATGCACACAATCTTAGCGTTGCAACTGCACATAATCTTATCTATTTGCAGTGCATAAAGTCTTAACAGAATAACCACCGGGGTACCGAATCATGTACCAACATCAGGGGTCCAATCTGTTTGACGTAGGCATTCATGCCCTTATGTATCATGCGTGCAACCTGTTCTACCAAACCCTAGCGTTCTTGGGCTTAGGCTTATAGAGAATGTTTTACTTGTACTAGACCCGAATGCGCTAAACACACCCCTGGGCCCATTAACACTATTCGTTGACCGATCAGGCCTTATACACAAAGGATTATATTAAGTATATGAATGGGAGTCAATACACACATACCTGGAGCCCACTCATGTGGCCCATCCACTCGACCCGACGATCGAGCTTACTTGTTTAACGCGGGCGCTGATGTCTGACCACCGAGCATTGAGCTCTACGCGCTCTGGTCCAATACATTTCTCATACATGCCTTCAATTCATACCAATTCAAAATTTCGTATTTTCTACCCATCCTTATATCATTTTGCCTTTGCTTCCACCAAGACATGACATGTTCTTGAAAAATTAGGGTAGCCATAGATAATCTTCTAAATTCATTTACTTGGTGGTATTGAAAAAGTTTCTCAACCTTCATCTCCCATTCTAATATTCTTTAACAATTTTATTTCCATAAAAAGAAGGGAGATCTACTTTATGCTTTATAGAATGAAGATGATTTCTAGGCTTTCGATGATGTTTAAGGGGTGGGGGATAAGAATTATTATAGCAAGGATTACTATATACCCCTTCTTCACTTTTGGAACAGGGGTCAGGACCATAATTTTGTTTGTGATTAAACCCCTTATGATACAAACCACCTTGACAAGTAAATGACTAAGGACACAATAGATACTTCACAATTAGGTAAGTCATCTCAGCATACAAGACGAGGCCCCACCAAACCTCAAGAGAGCCTCAGCGGAAGAAGAACTAGACATAAACTAGAATATCAGATGTTCTTCCTTCTAGTATTTTCACAAGACAAGTTTATGTAAATAAATTGGGCTCACTTTGGGGGTCCAAATAGAAGAATAAGCTAGAGTAGGGTTCACTTACCAGAAATTGGGGTCTACTTATCATAAATTGGGCTTGTGTCAAACCCACCTTTCAAGAAAAGTGCATCCAGGTTTAGGGTTTTTTTACCTACCTTTTAGAAGGTTTCTCACAAATGAGACCCCTACCCTTCTAACTCTTGCTCCCCAAGTCTCTCTTATATAAAGGGTGACTTGCCTCGTGCATTTTTGTCTCCTAAATTGTTCTTGGGTCCATCATCCATAAGCTTTTCTTACTCTTTCTCTTTTCCTTCTTTATTTGTGCCATTATTCCTTTCCATTTCAGGTTCTTTAATGTTCTTATCAATTTGGTCATCTTTATACCTTTTGTTCTCTTAAAATTCCGCACTTTATCATCATCACCATATAATTGTGTTTTCTCTTTTGCTATCTAGAAGATAACCTTCACACTTATTTAACCACTTGGTTAAGTTCGTGTTCAGTGGCAATCTTCTTTGAGCCTATCACCATAATTGCTAAATCAAAAACCATAAACAAAGTGCAACCCATAAAAATGCACAATCCTAAAATCAACTCACATCACCTTATCATGTTTTCTCTTAGTCATATCTTGATTCCTTATGATTTGAGCAAACATTCTTCTTATTTTATCCATCTTTCTATCTTTTTATTTGGAACTTTCTTTAAGTCTCCTAACTTCTTCTCTTAGATTGACTTCTTTCCTACCATGAACACTAGATGAATGCCTTGAATGATCACTCATTGTTGAATAGAAAAACTTAAAGGTTTTTCACAAAACTTTTGAATTCAACAAGAGTGATAAATATTTTTCACAAAAGGTTTTAAGGATTGTAGAAGTTCCTACAAGGTTAAAAAGTAAAAGTTTTTCTAAGTTCACTTCCAGGAAAGAGAGGTGAGTCACTAAGACTAATTAAGTATCAGGTCTTTCCTAGCCAGAGTTTCCTTAGATAGCTTTCACTAGTTTTCCATAGAAAAACTTCACAAAAAGAATTCCTAATTTGTCTTTGTGTGCAAAGGTCCTAGAAGATCAAAGAAAGGTCTACTAATTTGTGTCGTCCTAAGACTGATTTTTCCTATTCGTCACAGAGACTTAAAAAGAAATTAAAGAATTAAGATGGGTAAAAAATTATATATAAAGAAAGTAGTTAAATCTATTTGTCTTCATAAGTGAAAGTGCAAGTGACACTTTGAGTCCCTTGACACACTTTCACAACTACAACGCTTAAGCTATTACAAAGTTTCAATGGGATTGCACCAAGGGAATTTTCCTAGAAATATTAAAAAGCAAAATAAAAGATATACACAAAGGTTTTGTGACAAGAAATATGATTTTAACAAGTAAATTTATTATTTCTCTCCTTCCTTGTGTGTTTGCACTCCACTTGACCTTATATTTCCAAGTCTTGATAAGAATGTTCTTCAATTGGTTCTTCACCAACACACCTAAGATGCCACCTTAGGGAGAGGTAAGTTTCACCCAAAACTTAGGGAAAAGTAAGTGTAAAGTCTTTTTGGACTCCAAGAAGAGTATAAAACACTAAAAGCAATAAAAGCACAATTTGAAAAAGATAGACATCAAATGATAGATTGCATGACAATACTCAAAGAGACTTGAAATAAATTAAGTAGCAACAAATAAGCACAATTTGATGGCTAGCACTTCAAAGAGAATCCTAACATTGGAGCTAAAATTGATTAGGAAAAAAAAAAACAAAAACTAGATTTGCATTCTGACAGTGTTGATTCCAAAATATATGTAAATTTTTATAGATTGAAATTTGTTCCCAAATTTTAACCACAATTCCTTAACACAATAAGGAATTCAGTCTTAAATATTTCATATCAAAAGATGCATTGAGCTAACTGAAACAAATCAAAAACCAAGAGCAATGCGAAGCTTCTCTCCAAATTCATCATTAATGAATATCCAGGCTTTTACGATTTATCACATTTTTTCTACTTTGGTTTTAGATAAACCTTTTTAACACAAGATCACTAACACATTGTAGTTATTAGATATACGTAATTTGGATGTTTATTTATTTAACAATAAATTTTCCAATCCATAACAAATTCATAGAATCATGTTAGTGAGAAAAAACCTAAAGAGTCTAATGAAATGGAACAAAACTTCAAGTTACAATGGAATTTTGTAATAAGATGCTTACTAGTGATCTAATAGTAAACTCGCATACAAGAGAAATTAAGAAAAACAATTTTACAAATACATGACATACACATTGTAAAAGTTTGACAACTTCTATGGAAATTCAAGACATGTAAAGACTAAACATGACTTCTAGACAAAACATGGAGCTTACAAAATGTAACCATTAAAGGCTTTGTTTCAACCTTCGATAAGGATGATGACTTCTAAGAAACCTCTGACACTGAAGATATACTGTCTTCCTTTCATGTTTCAATTGTTGAGAAGCGGTCTCTTCTTCGCATTTTGTATATGCTTTATGACCCTTAATACTATACCCTGATAAGTTACCATAAGCCAGAAAGTCATTGATGGTGCAAAATAACATGGCATGCATCTTGAAAGTTTCGTTAGCAAATTCGTCAAATACTTCAAAACCCTGATCCCACATTAACTACAAATCTTCAATTAGGGGACTTAGATAAACATCTATGTCATTCTGGCTATTTTGGACCGGATATCATCATAGACAACATCATGTATTTTCGCTCATGCAAAATCCAGGAGGTAAGTTGTAAATAACTAGTAAAACATGCCATGAACTGTGATTCGTACTCATATTACCAAACAGATTCATTCCGTCTATAGTTAAGCCAAGTCAGATATTTCTTGATTCTTTGCCAAACTCTGGAAACTCATCATCAAATTTCTTCCATTGAATAGAATCACTTGAATGTCGGTACATGCCATCACATTTCCTCTCATTTGCATGCCATCTAAGATTCTTAGCATCGTTTGGGTTTGCAAACAAACGCTTCATCATTGGAATGATGGGAAGATACCATAAAACCTTCATTGGGGGTCCATGTTTTTCTATCTCTTCAATAGTATCATCATCTTTTTCTTTCAACTTATAATGTGATAACCCACACCTCAGACAACTTTTCAACAATTTAAAATCTTTCCTGTATAATATACAATCATTAGGACATGCATGTATCTTTTTATACTCCATAGCCATTGGATAAAGAATCTTTTTGGCCTCATAATTACAATTAGGTAGAGTATTTCCCTCTGGAAGCATATCCTTCAACAACTTGAGCAATTTCGTGAAGCTTTTATCAGTCCATCCATTTATTGCCTTCAAATTCATCAATCTTAACATCATCGACAACCGTGTGAAGTTAGTTGATCCAGGATACAATGGAGTCTCTACATCGCTTGACATACTTCCATATCCATGTGCTTCTTCAAAAGACTCAGCTCCCACATCACGAATCATGTCCTCTAATCGATCATCATCTACACCATCATGTACTTCATCATCCATGGTGGACCCCACATATTCTTCAATTACGAAAATCATGGTAAATTTAATAATTCACCATGCCATGTCCAAGTTGTATAAGAACGAAGAAATCCATCACATAGAAGGTGCTCCCTGATTATCTTAACATCTAGTATCCTTTCATTCAAACAGTTAACGCACGGACACCTGATCTTTTCTCCATCATGACCACTATTATTACATTACGCAAATTGTATAAATCCTTCTACTCCTCTTTCGTACTCATCACTTATGCAAACAAAATTAATCCAATTTATGTCCATTATATTTTGGAATAGTCATTCAGGTGTTTTCTAATGAGTGTTCTATCTCACACGTTTGCCGAAGGTCGAACACCCCTGAACTCAATACCAGAACATATCAATTGTCGAGGGTCGAACACCCTCGGACTCAATACCAACACGTTAATTTTATTCTAAACTAACAACTAACATAATATAAATTATTAATAAATACTAAATAATATAAATTTAAAAAAATAAAAATTATAATAAATTAAAAATAAACAAATTCACAACATTAAAAAAAATTCAAAAAAATGTAAAACACCACCAACCTTGTGTGTGAAGACAACGTTGGTGAAGAGTGGCATGGGACCGACACCAATAACGGCGCCAACAACGACGGAGCAAAGGCAATGAGATACAGAAGAAGCGCGAAGACAATGAAACAATACTTCGAACAATGCAAGAGAACAAACAAAGTAAGAGAAACAAAAAGATTTATAAATCATTTTTGAATAAGAAACAGAGCTCGAACGAACTTACAATGACACACAATGAAGCTCGTAGAAGAAGAGAGAAACAAAAGAGCAGGAACAGAGCAAACGTGAAGCAAAAGAAGAGAAAGAAATATGAAAGGGTAAGTGGCACGCTTTAGATTAAGGTAAACAATGATTTAAGAATGCGACTATTCGAAATAGCCGCATCCATAAATCAAGCGCTTTGATTTAAGAATGCGACTATTACGAAAAACCCCATTCATAAATAAAATCACCTTATTTATGAATGTGGCTATTACAAATAGCCACATTCATAAATGAACTTGATTTAAAAAATGTCACTGCGTTTTGAAAGACCGTGTCTGACCGTAAAAACAATTTAATAAAAAGTAATTGTTTTTACATTTTGCTCTAGTGAGAGGTTCAAGTTTCATATATGAAATGATGTCATTTCTATTTACATTATTGATGGTAGAATTGTGATTTTTTGGAAGGGTCATCTATTGTAACAATTTCGAATTTTTGTATAGAGTTATGGTTGGATATTTATGAATCTATTTTGCATGATTAGATGGAGTTTTTTTTATGTGGTTGTATTTGGCAGGAGTTTGGCCCTTGGTTTTGGGCTGGTAGTAGCTCGATTCTCGGTTTTGACTGAGGTCAGCTCAGTTATTTGTTGCATGTTAATTACGTATTAATGCCTGTTGAGAGTTGTTGTTAACCATAAAAGATAGGGACATGTAGTTAAAATAGAATTTTGGCCTGCGGTTCAGCACCTGAAGATCACTGGTGCCTGTTCTTGCCGGTTGACTCGCTTCGCCGGTTGGCTCCAACAGTAGCCTTGAGCCCTTCTATCTCCGCTTGAGAATCGTGCCTTCTTTATCAAGAAACCTCTCACCTGCAAAGACAAAGGGGCACCCTAGCGGTCATTTGCACTCCGACGCTCAAGTCAATATTAGGGCAAAGAAACACCAAGAGTGTATATTAGCTTCAGTCTTAGAAACTGTGTACCTTGCTAGGGTTTCTTGGCACCCTTTATATAGGCTGAAACTAGGGTTTACCCTTGTCTAGGGTTCCTTGGGGAACGTCCTTGCGCCTCTATTTACAAAATCTTAGCGTATCTAGCACATAGAACTTCCCTTAACTAGAGTGCAACGAATAACAGAGTGGCCGCTTGGGTACCAACTTGTGCACCTAATCTCTAGCGCCATCTGCTTTGTGGGTGCCCTAAGTATTCATGTGGCTTGCATGCAACTTTCCCTAGTAACCCTAACCCTAATGGGCCTTAACGCTTCCCAGGATTGTTCATACATGTTGCGCCTTCATTCGCTATACACACCACGTGCATGGATCCTTCGTGACCTAGGCTGCCCACATATCTCATGTCTTAACCGTAAACTTAGCATAATTATAGGGCCCCCCTTACGTGGCCCACTACAATGTTCAGACCACCGATGTCCGATCTCTCCCTCTACTGGCGAGGTCCGATGTCGATCTCCAACATCGGGGTCTATGACTACAATGTTTGAAGACTAACCAATTCCTTGGTAAGTGCGTCTGGGCCCACCTTAATTGGCCCCCTTCCATTACCAAGCATCGATGCACTATGTCTGAGGTCAGTCTTTGGGTCGATGACCGAGGACTAGTCGGGACAGTGCCCGTGGCAGGTGGTTTTTGTGTTAGAGATAAAAGATTAATGTGCGTAGTATATTTTTAGTTAAGAGTTTATTCTCTCAAGCGATAAACTGTTGCATGTGCGGTTATAAAAGGGGCCTAAGACCCAGGTAAAAGTACGTTGTTTTTGCATACTAAACTGAGAATTGTTACTTTTTGTCAGCCCTTACTGACTTGAGTGTTGGAGTGCAATCAACAGGTAGGGCACCCTCTGTCACAACAGAGTCACATTTTAGTTCAACAGAGAGACACAAGTCAATAATCAACTACGACAGATCCAAGAGAAGGCGTTCAACCTAGCCAACCGACGGGAGAGTCAACCGGCGAGAACATTTGGCGCCCATCGCGGGGCTCGCTAAATCCTGATCCCATTCACATTCGTGTTTGAGTTCTCAAACGGAGATGCAAAATACTAGACAAGTGCCATCGGAACCAGAAGAAGGTGAGGCTCCCACACTACAACAGCTTATGGAGACAATAAGAAATCTCCAAGAGGCTAATGAACGGTCCAGAAAGGAGCCAAAAAGTGTCACGAGAGTAGTCTGAAGAATCGAGGGAAGACTTACGCAATCGCATAGTCAAGGTGCTCAGGAATGGAGCGTATAGACTAGACAACCTGGAGACCATTCCTCGAGGTGGAGTGTGGCAAATGTCAAGTTGTATTTCAGCTAAGATATTCTTTCTTAATGCTTTCTTTTTGAACAATTTGTGATAAATTTGTTCTTGGAAGATGATGCATTTAGCTTTGTTGATTAGCACATGGTAAGTCGACCTAGCTCGGCATAAGTACGAGCATAGGCGCTCTGTGGGATTGATTTGCTTAAGCACAGCACAAGTAAGTCAATCTAGCTCGATGTCAGTACGACCACTCAAGTATGGGCACCCCGTGAGTAAAGGATTACCTTTTGTCAAGTAAGACAAGAGGGCTTGTGTACTGGACATGAGTGCTCGGTTCTCGGCTATTGGGCCCAAAGGGTGGGTCACGAGTTTGGCCTAGATGTTGGTCAACCCAGAAAAGGTAATTAAGATAAAATATATAATTGTTATTATCATATTATTTTAAAGATAAAATATAAAGAGATATTTTATCTGTTGTGATATTATTCTGAAGATAAAAGATAGAGAGATATTTTATTTGTTGTGATATTATGTTTTATCTATTGTGATATTATATTTTATTTGTTGTGATATTATTTTGAAGATAAAATATAAAGAGATATTTTATCTGTTGTGATATTAGTCTAAAGATAAAAGATATAATTACTATTGTTTAAATCTGTTATCATATTATGTTCCGTCCGGTTGAACTGGGACGTCTTCGTGCGCGACCTCAACCGTCAGCTAGGGACTCCTTCCCACTGGTTACCTGTGGATTCCTGCAAAGAAGGTCAAAAGGGCGCCCTAGCGGCCGTTTGCACTCCGACGCTCAAGTCAGCCAGCAAGAAACACCAAAAACTATGCACCTCCGTATCGGAGCACCGCGTATGGCACTCTGAAGGTGGTCAAAAAGAAACTGTGTCTAGTGTATCTTTTCTCGTTCTGGCCCAAAATCCTTCCCTAGTCCCTTGTGCGTAACCTCAAGGCTCGAGCAAGCAACTAAAGTGTTTCTGGAAAATTAGCCAAAAGTTCAAACCCCGTTCCCAACATCCTCGGCGCTATTTAAACTACCCAAGCATTTAAAGCGCCTTAAAGCGCTTTTAATCATAAAACGTAACGCGTCTAATTAGAAAACGTAGCGCATTTAAGACGTTGAAACGCTTGAGAGCCTTTATAGTACCTTAAACGCTCGAAACAGAAACTGTATTAAATGACTTTAATTACCTGGTACCAGACTAAATGGTGTTTCTATTCTGGCCTGGCTGTCGTACACGTGGAGGGCCTCACAGAGCCATGACCCCATCTGGGGACGTTTCTGCCCATTTGGGGACGTTTCTACGTGTGAGTCCTACTGCTTGGGAGTGCTACTGCGCAAGGGGTGACTTTTTGGGTGCCAACTCATGCCCCCAATCATCTAGTCACTCACTTTGAGAGCGTATCTGCCTTCCTCTCGTACCCTGCACCTGGCTAACCTGGGCGTGACCCTCCCCTTGAGTCGTATCTGTCCCAAAGGCGTCTCTGGGGCGGCAGGGGTACTTCACGAGTCAGGCTGCCCTACACTGGTGCTATCACTATGGCCTTAAAGCCACCTTTTCCTTCTCTTTATCACTACCCCTGATTGTCGGGACCTGAGGCCTTCCCACGGCGTCGCTCCCTCCATGGTCTTTCCTACCCATGGGTATCGGGGAACCGCGCTGTGACTGCCTTGACTTAATGATATTCGATCTTGGTGACGCCCTGGTTGGGCGACGCCTCCACCTAGGCGACGCCTCGACTTGGCGACGCTTCCTCTTGGCGACGCTGGTACTTGGCGTCTCTTCACCTAGGCGATGCCTTGTGTTGACTTTGACTCCTGGCGTTGACTTTGACCTTGACTTTGTCAACGCCCGGATACGGGACGGTACACAAGCCCCCCAGTCTTAAGCCGAAGACTTGTCTTCAGCGCAAAGACTAAGGCCTCGCCCACGCCGTCCACATGCCACCCTGATGACGTGTCATTCCCTGCTGACTCAACAATTCTCAAATTATTGACGTGACACTCTCTGAACCATAGGGGCGCTCTTAATGGCTGATTGGGCATCCTCTGAAGCGGGGAAAATAACACCTTTTGGGGCTACGCTTAATCGTGCGCCACGTGGCTTATCACACGGCCAGCCTCTAGAGTCTCTTGCGCTCCCCTTGGGCGCTTAATCCTTTGACACACGGCACGATCTCTCGGCTCCTGATTAGCGCCTCTTGGGTTGCAAATGTAACGTTCAAGTTACCCCAAACCCCGCGCTCACACCACTGTTACATCCATTCTCTCTGCATCTCCGCACTGTTCCTCGCCTTCAAACCCTTTCCCTGCAACTCCTTCTCTTTCCTTCGTGCTCTCCTTCCTCCCTTACTTCGACAACAAAGGTATGATTTTTGCACATCCCGACTCTTCTCCTTCGTCGCATTGCATAGTTTATTGAACTGCCTGGGACTGTTTACGTTTATGCATTATTGTGTTCTTCCGCTTCTCCTTTCTTCTCTGTTCCCTTCTCCTTCTTTCTGGGTTTTCTCGCGTGGGTGGTATTTCCTGGGGTTTTACCCCCTTGTCTGTCTTGGCATCACTTTGTTAAAAACCTTTTTCCTCTCTTCTTTCTCCAGCTATTTATTCACACCATGACGCGCCCGAACTCCCAGTCTGGTTCTCCCCCCAAGACCCCCAAGTCCAATTATGAAGTCTTCTATACATGGGCCCCCGACGAGCTTTTGAACGAGTGCACCAGCCTGACATCCTTTCAGGACCTGGAGAATCATCGTGGGGATCCCCACTTGTATAACTTTAATGCTTTCTGCTGCACTCATGACGCGCACATCTCCGTTCGTCCCGGCCGACCGGGGGAACCTGTGTGTGTGGATGACAGACCTAGAAAGGGGAGTTCCTTCTTCTTCATGTACCAGACGGTGTTTAAACGCGTCGGGGTGCGCCTCCCATTCACGCCCTTTGAGAGGGAACTCCTCACCGAGATTAACACAGCCCCCACCCAGCTCCATCCCAACAGCTGGGCATTTGTAAGGGGTTTTCAAATTCTCTGCGGGCACCTGGGCATCCTTCCTTCCGTGGATGTTTTCTTGCATTTCTTCGAAGTGAAGAAACAGGGGAAAAGCTTTTGGGTAAGCTTATCCGGGATCGCGGGCAGGATCATCCTCTCCCTCTTCCAGAACTCCTATAAAAACTAGAAAGGAAAATTCTTTAGGGTGTGCAGCGCCAAGCACGACCCCACAGCCTTAGACGGCTTTCCCCTGTACTGGACGGAGCACCCTATGCTGCTCAGGGCCAAAGCCCTGGATGAGCTATCCCCTGCTGACAGGGAGGTATGCAAGGCCTTGGCTGGCCTGGGGATCGTCATTGATACATTGAAGCTTATCGCGAGCGAATACAACGCTCACGCCCTGACCACATATTTTGGTAGGGAGACCCTCCCCTTACCATCTTTTGTTATCTGTACCTTGCTACAAGAAGTTTGTTCCTCTGGCCTCTTTCACCTGTTTTCCATTGTACCATGTGATTCGCGTCTCACGTTTCTACGCGTTTTGTGATTTTGCATAATTGCTTTGGCTTTGACTTCTGCTGCTTGGTTTATTTGAATGTAGGATCGGTGATGGGCGCCTCCAAAAGGATGATGCTGGCGAAAGCGATAAAGGACGCTCGTGCTGCCAAAGCGGGCGCCTCTTCCGCCCCTGCTGCTGACCCGAACCCCCCATCAACCCTGCCTCTGCCACCACTGACCACTACCGAAGCTCCACTAGGCTCATCTTCATCGTCCCCTCATAGCCCTGAGGCGCTTCAGACTCCCGGCTCTCCTCTGCCCATTGTCGCCGTTCCTCTGGTCGTGGCCTCATCGCCGGCCCCAACCCCCCTCGACAAAGGGAAACGGGTCTTGGAGATCATATCCGACGATGAAGACTCAGATGGCGTGGCACCCTTCAAGAGGAGGAAATCTGCAAGCCCTCCTACCAGCGGCGTCGCCCCAGGGAGAGGATTCTTGCAGGGACAACCCTCCAAGCACTACCTCCCTTCCCCCCATAACCGTCCAAGAGGATATAGGCGTCGAGTCTGCTCCACCTCCGCCACCGGCAGAGGTCTATGCTTCTCTTGCCCCCATCGCTGCCGCCCCCGATCTTATCGCCATCCCTCCTCCAATTATGCATCTGATGAGGGGCTTCAGTGGTGGAACAATGCCAGAGGGCTCCGACAGGAAGGAGGGCATGCCTTTCTACTTGGGGGCCTTCTTGGCGGTGGCCCTTGAATGGCGCGCCCAGGCTAGAAACGCTGCTTTGCAAACCCAAACCCTCCAGGCCTTGGAAACAAGGGTAGCTGCCTTGGAGGAGGAAAGGAAGATTCTGGGATGCCAAAACGAAACTTACCAAACCACCTTGAAGCAGGCGCAAGAGTCCAAAGCAGAGGCTGAAAAACAGCTGGCAGAGGCGGTGGAGCTCCAGGCCGACTTCTACGCTTGGGAAGTCGCCCTCAAAGTTCAGGTAACGAGCCTTCAAGACATAGTAGAAGCTTACGAAGAAGTTCAAAAGGACTTGAAGGACCGCTGCTGTGAGCAAGCTGACGGAATGGAGCGGATGGATGGGGGAAATGGCTACCCAGGCCAAAGCTATGGGCCTTCTCCAGGTTGACTACGACAAACTGCAGGTCGGGGTCAGCCGACTCCGTGTGGAGAAGGAGGCTTTGGAGAAGCAGGTAGCTTCTGGGGACGCCACCATTGAGGAGCTAGAGAAGGACAAAAAGACCCTCATCCAGGACATGGCAGGCACTTTCGAGGAGGGATTCCAGGAGGCTCTGGCCCAAGTTGTCTGCATGAATCCGGGGATCGACATTTCCAACTGCAATTCCACTCACCACATTGTCGATGGAAAAGTCGTGCCCCTGGAACTGGACGATTGAACCGCCACCCTCGACCATCACTTTATGCCTTTACACTTGTTTTAACCTTCTTTGATAAACTTGTAATTCTTTGAATTGTCTGCATTTTCATTACAACTTTGGGTTTTTGCATGATTACTTTCGTGCCATTGCGATACAGAATTCCGCCTGCGTGATTTTACTTTCGTCCTTTGCCTTCGCGTGCTTCGGTTGTTTTGCCTGTACTATACCCGTTTCTTTCACTGCGTTGGGCGGCCTTGTATGTCCGGGGAAGGTCACGCGTCGATGCCCACGCCCATGGAGAGGCTTGCCTAATGGGGCCGTATCGTCCACGGGGTGTCTCTAACACCAAAGCGATCTGTCCCTTGATTCTTAGCGCCCGGCGCCCACGCCTAAGGAGAGGCCTGCTACAACAGCGCCGTATCGTCCCAGGGTGTCTAAAAACGCCGAGTGCTCTGGAAGGGGGGGGGGGTCGTTCCCTCCATGGTCTTTCCTTCCCATAGGTATCGGGGAACAACCCTGCCAGTGATTCGTTGGCGTTTGGCGATCTCGTCTCCCTCCACAGTCTTCCCTACCTGTGGGTATCGGGGAGGTGACGCCACTAAACTAGCTTTGCCCTCTTCGATTTTGTCTCCCTCCACAGTCTTTCCTACCGGTGGGTATCGGGGAGGCGACGCCGTTAGTAACTAGTTTCGACTTCTTTGATTTTGTCTCCCTCCACAGTCTTTCCTACCTGTGGCTGGAGGCGGCACTGCTGATACTTGGGTTGGCGACGCCCGCAACGTCTCATGCTGGCGTCGCCCTTTGCGCCTTTCCTGGCGACGCCTCGGGCTTTACCTTTACCTTGGCATTGACTTTGACCTTGGCCCTGGTCGACGCCTGAGGATAGCGAAGAGCTCAAGGTTTCGCCTGTGCCATCCACGTGGCGCTTCTTGCATGGATGATGGGACGTTCAGTCACTCGACTTGGTCCTGACTCCTACTGTGCCCCTCACCCACTCTCGACGGCACATCGTACCCTTGGGCATTCTGTCGATACGACGTTTTCTGAGTTTAACCAGTGGTGCCAGGGCCATCCTTTCATCCTCTGCCACGTGGCTCGATCGTGCGGTGCATCCATTCGTGTCGTTTAACGCTATAACTACAATACTTCCTTTTGCGTCGTTTGGCGCTCTAAACACAATATTTAATTCTTCAAAACTTTGAAACTGTCCTCATCATTTATGTGCTTTTCGTAACCTACTTGCACCCTTTCTCTTCTCGCGAAGAGTTCTTCTAGTGTTCGTTCCCACCAGCGTTTTACCCTTGCGTTACCAGTGGGCCACACGCCTTCAAACCTCCCCGATTCTGTTCAAGAATGTCTTCTCGTGCTACTCCCCCAAGGTCAACCCCAAGGACCTATATACTTGGGCTTCGAGCGAGCTTCTTGACGAATGCTCATGCTTACTCTCCACCAGGGCCATAAGGGAACACAAAGGGGATTCATGCTCCTATAATCACCGTGCCTTCGCGAGGAGGCACGACGACGACATTGTTGTGCTCCCTTGCACTCTAGGGGAGCCAGTATGTGGAGACGAACGGGCCAACGACGGGGTCCCCTTCTTTTACTTCTATCAGGTGGTTTTCAAAACCATCAGCGTGCACCTGCCCTTCTCCAGGTTTGAGAAGGAACTGCTGACGGAGATCAATGCCGCTTCGGCCCAGTTATATCCCAACAGCTGGGCTTTTGTCAAGGCCTTTGACATCCTTTTCGGGTTTCTGGGTTGTGCACCCTCGGTTGACATCTTTCTTCACTTCTTTGAGGTGAAGAGGCAAAGGAACAACCTCTGGGTAACTCTCAGTAACGTTCCTGGCAGAGTTCTCATGACCCCCTTCCAAAACTCATTTACTGGGTGGAAAGGCCGGTTCTTGAAGGTCTGCTGTTCTGATCTCGTTCCCTCCGCCCTGGACGGTTTTCCACTGTACTGGGTGAGGGAGACGAGGGCCCTCAAATCCAAACCCTTCAAGAAGCTTGCCCCGAATGACCAGGTGGTTTGTCGAATTCTCGCTGAGGCGGGAGGTTTTGACTCCGCCACCTTGATCAGTTTGGAGTTCAACGCTGGAACTCTCGAGAAGTATATAGGTATGAGTCATTGCCCTAGAAACATCCGCCTTTATCGTTCTCTATCTGGGTGTGTTTTGCTTCATGGTGTCTCTGACACGTTCATCTTCCTTGGTGCAGGTTCGAAAATAAACCAAGAGCGGAGGACGCAACTTACCCGAGCTCTGCGGACTGAGAGCGGGGCTTCGTCTTCTTCCCGTGCTGACTTCGATGGCCACTGAAGAGTGGTTATTTTCGTGTTTTTGTATGAGTTGTACTGTTTGCCCTATTCGTGTTACTGCCATTTGTATCGAACATTGCTTGTAAAATCAACTTTACTATACCACACTTGGTTTCTGCAACGCCGCTTTACCTTTGCATACATCGCGTTTTTTCTCCGTCACGTTTCTTAGCGGCGCCTGCGCTTGGGCGACGCCTTTCTTCTTGGCGACGCCTTCTTTACTAGCGACGCCTCTTGCTACTTCAAACGGGGAAAAGATAAAGACTGAAAACCAAGGCAAGGTTCTTTTCTCAAACTTGTTTTTCTTTTATTTGGGTGACCTCATTAAAAAACCCCGGAAAGGGAAAAAGAGTGTCCCCTTTAACAAGACTGTTACATAGCTGCTTTGCATAAGTCAACTAAAATAAAACTTCAGGTTGGCTGCATTCCAACTGCGCGGGATGGAACCTCCTTCCAAGGTCTCTAGGTTGTACGAACCGTTGCCCTTAGCCTCAGTAACTCTAAAGGGTCCGGTCCACTTGGGAGACAGCTTATTCTCCAGCTCGTATGGGTGGGCTTTCCTCATAACTAGGTCGCCAATCTGAAACTGTCGCGGCTTTACCTTGGAGCTATATTGCCGCTCTACTCTTCTCTTCACCGCTTCAGCTTTTATTCTGGCTTCTTCTAGTAGATCCAGGTTTACCCGCCTTTCTTCGTTAGATTCTTCCACCACAAAGTTTTGAAAACGTGGTGAGCTTTCATGTATCTCTACCGGGATCATCGCGTCTGACCCATACACCAAACTGAAAGGCGTCTCCATGGTAGAAGATTGGGGCGTGGTGTGGTATGCCCATACGATCCTTGGAACTTCCTCCGCCCACGCCCCTTTGGCCTTCTCTAACCTTCTCTTTAACCCCCTCAACAAAACTCTGTTTACTTACTCCACTTGCCCGTTGGTCTGGGGGTGTTCGACTGATGCGAACACTTGCTGAATTCTTCTTTATCTTCCTAGCCTCCGTCGGATCCAGCGGGAGGAGGCCATCCGCCAGGCATCGTTTGTACTGTGTTACCCAGGTGTCTGGCTCGTGGGTAGCGCAGACCTGTGCCACGTTCGCCTTCTCTCCCCGACATGCCCTTATTCTTGGCGACCTCAAGGTCTCTTGAGTCAAAGACCTGTGGCTCCTCGCCGCTTTCTCCGCCGATTTGCTTATATGAAGAACCAGGTGATCTGCCACAAATGCTCTAGGCGTCTTCAGAGTTTCTTGAATCACCGTCCTCTGCCTACCCCCCTTGCCGGAACTGGCGAGCTTAGCTAGCAAGTCAGCTCAGGCATTCTGCTCTCTAGGCACATGCACCACTTCGAAGGAGGCAAAGGAGCTCTTCAATTCCCGTACATACTCCAGGTAAGCCGCCATTTGTGGATCTTTAGCCTGGAACTCGCCTGTTACTTGTCCCGTGACCAACAGCGAGTCACTCTTAGCCATCAACACCCTAGCTCCCATCTCCTTGGCCAGCAAGATACCAGCGATCAGCGCCTCATACTCTGCTTGGTTGTTGCTGGCTTTGAAGGCAAACCTCAGGGACTGTTCAATCAGCACCCCGTTGGGCCCTTCCAAGATGACTCCAGCACCGCTACCCTGCTGGTTCAACGATCCGTCCACTGAAAGCACCCAACGAAAGTCATCCCCCTCAACTTGTGTCGCTTCTGACGAGAGCTCGACCACGAAATCTGCGAAGATCTGCCCCTTAATCGGACCTCGGGGCTCATACTTAATATCAAACTCCGACAGCTCCACCGCCCACTTCACCATTCTCCCAGCGACGTCGGGCTTCTTCAGGACCTTCTGGATGGGCAAGTCGGTCATCACCAATATTGTGAAACTATGAAAATAGTGGCGTAACCTTCTTGCCGAAAAGACTACTGCCAGTGCAGCTTTCTCCAAGGCCTGATATCTTACTTCGGGGCCCTGCAGCACCTTGCTGACAAAATAAATAGGCTTTTGAGCCTGATCTTGGTCTTGGGCGAGCACCGCACTCACCGTCCTCTCCGTCACAGCAAAATACAACCTGAGAGGGGTCCGCATCAGCGGTTTGCACAAAACCGGCGGGCTCGCTAGGTACTCTTTAAGCTTGACGAAGGCTTCTTCACACTCCTTCGTCCAGGTAAATTTGTTATTCCGCCTTAAACACTGGAAATATGGATGGCCCTTCTCTCCGCTAGCCGACACGAAGCGAGACAGGGCGGCCATCCGACCCGTGAGCTGCTGCACCTCCTTCACGGTCGTGGGGCTCCTCATCGCCAAGATGGCGGCACACTTATCAGGGTTGGCTTCTATTCCTCTCTCAGTTAAGAGGAACCCCAAGAACTTCCCAGCCTCCACGCCAAAGATGCACTTCTCGGGATTCAGCTTTAACCTGAACTTGGCGATCGTAGTAAACAACTCCTCCAAGTCCTCCACGTGCTTGCTCTTCTCCGGCGAGGTCACGACCATGTCATCTACGTAGGCTTGCACATTCCTTCCCAACATTGGTGCAAGTACTCGATCCATCAACCTCTGGTACGTGGCCCCCGCATTCTTCAGCCCAAATGGCATCACCTTGTAGCAGTAGCACGTTCTCTCGGTCATGAAGGCAGTCTTCTCTTTGTCCATGGGATGCATCTTGATCTGGTTATACCCCGAGAAGGCATCCAGGAAACTCAACAACTTACACCTTGCAGCACTGTCCACCAGGGCATCTATGCTTGGCAAAGGATACGAATCCTTTGGGCAGGCCTTGTTCAGATCAGTGAAGTCGACGCACATGCGCCACTTCCCATTGCTCTTCTTCACCAGCACGACGTTGGCCAACCACTAAGGGTACTGCACCTCCCTGATATGGCCTGCAGCGAGGAGCTTCTGGGTTTCGTCCCTAATCGCCTGTCTCCTCTCCTCATTGAACTTCCTTCTCCTCTGTCGTACTGGCCTCACCTGGCTGTCCATCGCCAAATGATGGCACAAGAAGTCGAGGTCGATCCCGGGCATGTCCGAAGCGGACCATGCGAACGCATCCAGATGCCACTCTATCACCTTGGCGATCTGGTCCTGGAGCTCAGCCTCCAGAGATCTTCCCAGCTTGAAGATCTTTCCCCCGATTTCCCTTTCGAGCCACTGCTCGACGGGTTTTGGTCTGGTTTCTCTGGCGATCACCGCCCTGGCGATTCCCAGCTCCCTCGCTTCCTCAGGGCGATTCCTCGCCCCTTCTTCCTCCAGACCGGCGTTCCCCTCCCCCAGCTCAGCATCCATCATCACCACGTCGCTTCCGGCAGTCTCCTCTATTACCGTCGGCCTGGGCTTCACACCGGGAGGCGGGGTGGTTGTCACGTAACTCACGGACCTCTTATTCTTCAGGCTATTCTCATAGCACTTCTTTGCTTCTTTCTGGTCGGATTTAATGGTGATCACCACCCCATCCATAGACGGCAGCTTCACCTTCATGTGCCGGGTCGAAGGTATAACGCCTATTCTGTTGAGCGTGGGTCTTCCCAGCAGAATGTTGTATGCTGAAGGAGCGTTCACGACAAGGTACTTGATTTTCTCTGTTCTCGAACCCGCCTCATCTGTGAACGTAGTCCTCAACTCAATGTAACCCCTGACCTCCACCTGGTCGCCAGCGAAACCGTACAAACACCCTCCATAGGGCCTCAGCTGGTCAAGGGGTAGCTCCAACTGCGTGAAAGTCGGCCAGAACATCACGTCTGCCGAACTTCCTTGGTCGACCAGAACCCTGTGGACCTTCCTTCCGGCTGTAATCAGCAAGATGACTATGGGGTCGTTGTCATGAGGCACTACGTCCCGAAGATCTTGCTTTTTGAATGTAATGTCCACATCCGGCGAGTGGTCCTCAAACATATCCACCGTCATCACAGACCTCGCATACTTCTTCCTCTGCGATGCGGTGCATCCACCACCCGAGAAACCTCCTGCAATGGTGTGGATTTCCCCGTGGGTAGGCATCTCGTGCTGCTGAGCCTCACCACCTGCTGGATGGGAGCTCGACGCGCCCCCTGTCCTTCTATCCAGCAAGTAATCATTCAGGAACCCGCTCTTGACCAGGTCGTCGAGCTGGTATCCTAAAGCCAAACATGAGTCGATGGTGTGGCCAAAGCCCTGGTGGAACTCACACCAGGCGTCTGGCTTTGGTCCCAACACCTTGTCGCCCACCTTCTCGGGCGCCTTCAGCCGAGCTGATATATTGGGAATGGCGATCAGGTCCGCCAATCCCATGAGAAACTTGTGCTTTGGCGGGCGATTGTACTCCCGGCGTGCTGGTTGAGGGCGCCCCGGGCCCCTGCCCTTGTTCTTCCTTGGATCATAAGGATGGCGAGTCCTCTGATCCCTTTTGGCCGTCGCTGTCTCCAGCACCCTCTGTGGCTGGATCCTGGTCTGGGCACGTGGCCTAGCGGGGGCCACGCTTCCTCTCTTCTCGGCGACCTCACTTTCATCGGCGATGTGGGCCACCGCAAGTCGCCTAACCTCAGCAAACGTGGCAGGGTGAGCCCTAATCAACGCCTCACAGAAGGGTCCCGGCAGCACGCCCTTCTTGAATGCGTATACCAGCATCTCTTCGTCCTTGGCCGGCGAGCGGACCATCTACGCCCCAAAACGATTCAAGTAGTCCCTGAGGGACTCTCCATGGTACTACCTGATGTCGAAAAGATCATAGGACACCCTGGGCGGCGCCTTGTTTACTATATACTGCTCGACGAAGATCTTCGAAAACTGTTGGAAGTTGGTTATGTGACCTGTAGGCAGGCTCACAAACCACTCCAGCGTCGTTCCCTGGAGCGTGCTCACAAACATCTTGCAGTACACGGCATCCGACCCTCCTGACAGCATCATCTGCGTGTGGAAGGTGGTGAGATGTGCCTCAGGATCCTCCACGCCGGTAAAAACAGCCTTCACGGGTACCACACTCGCAGGGATTGGCGTGTCCGTAATCGCCTGAGCGAAAGGCATAGGGAAAACGCGAGGCGGCGTTGACGGCGCGACCTCTTCAGCGACTGGACGCCCTCGCTGCTCGTCACCGAGATAGCGATACCAAGAACAGGTATCACTAGAACAAAGCATCGCCAGAAGTAGGCGTTGCAGCCAGATAATCAATCAGAAGTCAAGTTTAGAGCAAGATAACAGGTATGTTCATCATAAGTTAAAATCCAATTTATCGAAGTTTCCCAGTTATTGAGTTTGCATGATTGTCATTTTAAGTTTTCGAAGAAAAGACTTTGTCGTCCTTGTATAATTTAGGGCAGATTCAGATCGCATGCATTCAGTCCAAAGTTTTAAGTCTTCATCGCCACTCGGCGATCGGAGGCACTAGTATAAAGTTTTTTAAGTCCTCATCGCCGCTTGGCGATCGGAGGCAAAGATCAAGTTTTAGGTCCTCATCGTTACTCGGCGATTGGAGGCACAAATTAAGTTTTTAAGTCCTCATCGCCACCTAGCGATCGGAGGCACAAGTATAAAGTTTTTAAGTCCTCATCGCCACCTAGCGATTGAAGGCACAAGTATAAAGTTTTTAAGTCCTTTTCGCCACCTGGCAATCGGAGGTGAAAGTTAAGTTTTAAGTCCTACTCGCCTAGAACGAGTATAGGCGAGAACAAAATAAAAAGTCCTACTCGCCTAGAGCGAGTATAGGCGAGAACAGATCAGAAGTCCTACTCGCCTAGAACGAGTTTAGGCGAGAACAGATTAAGAAGTCCTACTCGCCAAGAACGAGTATAGGCGAGAGTTCAGAGCAAGATGACAGATATGTCCAGTTTGAGTTAAAATCCGGGCGCCTAGTCCTTGAGCAGGGGTTAAGGGATTCCTTCGAGACGCCCCCTCCTCAAGTATGAATAGCTAGCCCCGGGCAAGTTGAGGCACCAGAGAAAGTCCTCCTCACCCTTGAGTGAGTTCAGGCAAGATGAAAAGTCCTCAGTGCATCCAGGCAGACCCCTGGGCAAGTTGAGGCACCAGAGAAAGTCCTCCTCACCCTTGAGTGAGTTCAGGCAAGATGAGATTAAAAGTCCTCAGTGCATCCAGGCAGACCCCTGAGCAAGTTGAGGCACCAGATAAAGTCCTTCTCGCCGTCGAGCGAGTTCAGGCAAGAACAGAGTACAAGACCTCTTTGCTTAAGCAAATTGAGGCAAGTTCGAAAGTCCTCAGTGCAGAACCAGGCCAACAAAGTCTTAGGCGACGACCTAGAAATACACATGTCACTTGGCAGATCAGGCAAGGGAGATGTCAGATACTAAAAATGACTCCCGCCTACTGCTCAGTAAGTAATTTCGTGTCAAATGTTATTGCTATAAACTAACCGTTTGTTCAAGATAAGTTGATTTCCAGGAAATTAAGCATTAGTTTGTGCTCAGTTAATTGGGTTGAGAGAAACCAACCAAGTTATCTGGTGATCGCACAACAGATAAGTTATCAGGGTGTAAGAAGTCACAGGGTGGCTGAGGTAGGTCCGTAAAAGACACCTCACTACCCAGATCAAGTTGTTTCAGATTAAAGGCTCAGGGAAGGCAGAGGGGGGTCCGTTAAAGGCAGCACTCCTCCCAGAATGAGCAGAATTGATAGCTCAAGGTATGAGCCCGCTCCCCAGAGGACGTCTTAGCAGATAAAAAGGAAAATAGCATCCAAAGAAGCCCACGACTTTGTGATTAAAGCTCGAAAGAAGAAGTACACGGCGAGAATTAAGTTAGCAGAGTTTGAGGCGATGACATAGGAGTGCGCATGTCACTTGGCAGATCAGGCGAGCTAGATTTCAGATACTAAGACTGACCCACGTCTACTGCCCAGTAAGTGATTTTGCGTTAAATGTTATTGTTATAAACTAATAGTTTGTCCGGTTAAGTTGATTTTCACAGAGCTAAGCACCAGTTGGCGCTAAGTCGATTTCTTTAAAGCAAGAGTTAGTCAATTATATCAGATGATTACACAGCAGATAAAAGCGAAACCATGCGCACATTTATATGTATTGAAGAAGAAAATGGAACAGTGAACTTCTTAGTCTTTTTGCTGAAAACAAGTTATCAGCTCAAGACTGGGGGCTTGTGTACCGACCAGGTCATCGGGTGTGATGACGTGGACAAGAGAAAGGTAGGTGGTCAAGAAGTCAACGTAGTCGCCGTATGTAGAAGCGGCGTTCTGCAGTATAAATAATCGGTTATCGCCGAGATGTGTCACAACCGAGATGGATCACCGCCCATCGCCCAAGAGAAGCATCGCGCAGAAGTAAGACGTCGTCGAGTAAGACGTCGCCGAGTGTAGACATCGCCCCAAAGTAAGACATCGCCCTAAAGTTGGGTGGCGGCACTGTGGGACCCTCCGCACAGAATAAATGATCGAGTCAAAGGGGCACGTGGCAATGCCCACATGCTCATTAAAGACGACTGGCGGCGCTCAAGTTAGAGCCCAAGTGGCTGCAAGGTTATACATTGGACTCCAGATAAGGGAAGTCCATGGGCCGGATACTCTAAGATCCTAAAGATAGCGGCGCAAGGACCTTCTCCAAGGAACCCTAGATAATAGCAAGCAACGCAGAGGTAAACCCTAGTTTTCACCTATATAAAGGGCACGAAGAGCCCTAGTAAGGTACGCTTTCATAATTACACAGAACACTAGACCCTAGTTGTTCTTGACGGCGCACCCAGCTGTGAGCACAAGGCAATTAGGGCAACACAGTTTAGCCACACAGTTTCAGTCATTGAGACAATCATACAGTCTCTAGTCACTTTGGTGTTTCTCGCTAACTGACTTGATCGTCGGAGTGCAAATGGCCGCGAGGGCGCCCCTTTGTTCTTCTTTTTCAGGTACTCAAAGACAAGACAGAACGAAGGTGCTCCAGCTCGTGAGGACAAGCCACTCATAAAGACGACCCAGGTGAACCGGCCGAAACAATCACATAAGGAAATTGTTCAATAAACTCCACCCACTTAGAATGTCTCTTATTAAGCTTGCTTTGGCTTTTCAAATATTTAAGGGACTCATGATCACTATGGATCACAAATTCCTTTGGAAAAAGATAATGTTGCCAATTTTGCAAAGTTCGAACAAGAGCATAAAGTTCTTTATCATAAGTGGAGTAATTGATATGACTCCTTTTGAGTTTCTCACTAAAATAAGCTATGGGGTGGCCCTCTTGAAGGAGGACAACCCCAATGCCTATATTGGAGGCATCACATTCTATTTCAAATGTTTTAGTAAAGTTATGAAGGCTAAGATGGGGGCTTTAGTCAATCTTTCCTTCAAAGTTATAAAAGCTTTTTCTTGCTCTTGGCCCCACTTAAAAACCACATCCTTCTTTACTATAGCATTTAATGGTGCGGCAATTGTACTAAAGTCTTTCACAAACCTCCTATAAAAACTAGCAAGTCCATGAAAGCTTCGTACCTCATTTACATTGGTGGGTGTAGGCCAATGTTGTATTGCTGCAACTTTCGTTTTATCTACATGCACCCCTTTATAACTTACTACAAACCCTAGGAAGTCTATATGATCTAATGCAAAGAAACATTTAGCATGATTAGCATATAACTTCTCCTTCCTAAGAGTTTCTAATACTTTCCTAACATTTGACTCACAATCTTCTAAAGATAAGCTATATATAAGAATATCATCAAAATAAACTACTACAAACTTGCCAATGAGAACTCTTAATACATGATGCATGAGTCACATGAAGGTACTAGGAGCATTAGTCAAGCTAAAAGGCATGACTAACCACTCGTATAAGCCAAATTTAGTCTTAAAAGCGGTTTTCCATTCATAACCTTGTTTAATTCGAATTTGATTACAACCACTCTTAAGATCAATTTTGGAAAATATTATAGACCGATACAATTCATCCAACAAGTCGTCTAACCTAGGGATGTGATGCCTATACTTGATGGTAATGTTATATATAGCGCGACAATCCATACACATCCTTCATGTCCCATCTTTTTTAGGGACAAGTATGACAGGCATAGCACATGGGCTCATGCTATCTTGTACCCACCCCTTAGCAATTAAACCCTCAACTTGTTCTTGAATTTCTTTAGCCTCTTTGGGATTGGTCCTATATGTTGGACGATTTGGTAAAGAAACCTCGGGCATGAAGTCGATTTGATGTTCAATCCCTCTTAGAGGTGGTAAGCCTTTAGGAGGATCTTGAAACATGTCTTCAAATTCCTTTACCAATTTATCCAAACACGTGGGACTATCCTTAGCCAACTCATAATCAATAATCCTAGGAATAGCTAAAAAGATAGGCTTTTGAGCAACTATTACCTTTTTGACTTGTTGTGTGGACATGAGAAGACTTCTCTTGGAAAATTTTTTATCATGTTCTTTCTCTCTCTTTTCTCTTATTTTAACTTGGTCCTTATGGACTTCCTTTGGAGAGAGAGACTTAAGTATGACCTTGTGTCCATGGAAGTTAAAAGAAATTTGTTGGTAAAGCCATCATGAAAAACTTTTCTATGAAATTGCCATGGCCTACCTAAAAGAATATGTGTGGCTTCCATTGGTACATCATCACACAAGACCTCATCTTTATATTTACCAATAGAAAATGCAATGAGGACTTGTTTGTTAACAATAATCTCACCTACCTCACTTAACCATTGTAGTTTGTAGGGCTTTGCATGAGAGATAGTAGACAATCCAAGCTTATCTACCACTCTTGTGCTTGCCACATTAGCACAACTTCCCCCATCCACAATTAAAGAACATAACC
The DNA here is from genome assembly GCF_000499845.2 of Phaseolus vulgaris. Taxonomy (NCBI): domain Eukaryota; kingdom Viridiplantae; phylum Streptophyta; class Magnoliopsida; order Fabales; family Fabaceae; genus Phaseolus; species Phaseolus vulgaris. The sequence continues at coordinate 22,835,408 of NC_023749.2, forward strand.
TATCATTAATAAAGACATCTTGTATGATATTTTCTCTTTGACTTTCATCAAAGGGTTTCAAAACTTGTCCAAGCATTCGTCTTATCACTAATAGGTCACCTTCATGTGGACTTTCACTCTCATGCTCACTTGGGGATCTAGAAGGTGAGGAATGTCTAGAGTTTTCGGACTCATGCTCACTAACCACTACCCCATCATGCATATACATATTTCGTTTAGAAGAGCAATTAGAAGTTGTTCCCGTTGATTGACCGAGGACGTCTTCGTGCGTGGCTTCTACCCGTGAGCTGGGGCACCTTCGTCTTCAACTCAGATCTCCGCCTTCCTTCGCCGTGAGAACCTGAAAAGAAGTGAACAAAGGGGTGCCCTCGCGGCCGTTTGCACTCCGACGATCAAGTCAGCAAGCATGAAACATCAAAAGAACACACCTCCGTATCGGAGCACTGTGAACGGATACTCTTAAGGCGGTCGAATAACTGAGTAACTAATTTCTCTCTAATTGCCTGTGCATATTGCGGGTCCGCGAGCAAGCAACTAGAGTGAGTCAAACTGAGTCTGGGATCCCTGTCTCGAATTCCTAAAGCCCCTTTTAAACGTCTGAAGCATTTAAAGCGTCTTAAAGCGCATTTAAAGCGTTTAAAAACGTTTAATGCGTTTAAAACGTTCAAAGCATTTAAAGCGTTTAAAGTGCTTTAAAGCGTTCAAAACGTAAACTGAATAGAAACGTACCTTAGCAAACTTTCAGGGAAACTTATACACCTTGATGTTGAAGTACTTACTGCCATGTGTTCTTCTGACTTGATCGCTATTCTACGTGGAGGGCCTTTCAGCACCGTAACCCAACTTAGGGACATTCCATCGTGTAAGTCCTCCTTCCTCGAAGTGCATCTGGCCCAGGGGGTGACATTCTGGGTGCCAACTCATGCCCCTAACCTCTAGTCACTAGTCCTGGGAGTGTATCTACCTTCCTCTCGTACCACGCACATGGTTCGCCTCTGGGCATGGCCCTTTCATGGATCGTATCTATCCCAGGGGTCTCCCAGAGGTGGCGTGGGTACTTCATGAGTCAGGTTAACCCCTACTGGTACTAGAACTATGGCCTTGGACCCACCTTTCTCTTACTGTTCTCAGGTACTGGGGCTCGAGGCCTCCTCGTCCGTACCTTGGCCCTTTGTGGTGTCGCCCCCTCTACGGTCTTTCCTACCTGTGGTTATCGGGGAGTGACACCGTCGACGCCTTAACCTGGCGACGCCTCAACCTGGCGACGCCTCACTAGGGCGACGCCTCACCCGGGGGACGCCTCATCCTAGCGACACCTCATCCTGGCAACGCCTTAAGCGATCAACCCATTGACTTTCTTCCCTGGCCCCCTTGATGGGTCCCACCATATGTCTGACTTTGGCCTTGACTTTGACTTTGGTCAACGCCCGAGGACGGGACGGTGCACAAGCCCTCCAGTCTTGAGCTGACAACTTGTTCTCAGCGAAAAGACTAAGGCCTCGCCCTATCATCCACGTGGCATTCTGATGACGTGACATTCTCTGAGCGGCTGACGCGACATTCTCTGGCTGAAGATGTGACGCTTCAAGTTACGCTTTAATCTCTTGACACGTTGCCCAATCGCACGACCACAACTTAACACCCTTCGCGCTCCTCAAGTTAATGTTATATCTTTCAAAAACGCGCGCTCCAAATTACTGTTTCATCACTTCTTCGCATTCTACTCACTGTTCATCTTCTCCAACTTTCTCTGCAATCCTTCTTCGCACTTCCAATCTCCACCAAACCCGATACTCAAAAAGGTATTATTTTTCTCCTTCGATGCCCCTTCTCTTTAACTTTTGTACAGATATAACTGCCTGGGTCTGTTTATTTCCTTTGCGTTTGCGTTCTTCTTCCCCATTTCTCTGTTTCTCTTTTTTTGAACTTCTCGCGCGGGTAAGGGTTTTCTTAGGGTTTCTTTCCCCTTTACGCCTTAACCCCATTCACTGAACCTTTCTTCTTCTTCATTCTTCAGCTTTCTCAATGGCGCATACTAAAATGACGGCCAATCCCCCAACCCCAAAGGTCAACTATAGGGCCCTTTACCCTTGGGCTCCCGACGAGCTGCTCGCTGAGTGCTCTAGTCTGACCACCATGAAGGCTTGGAGGGACCATATCGAAGGATCAGGGGTCTATCAGCATCGTGCCTTCGCCAGGAGGCACAATGAAGATATAGTTGTGCTTCCCTGTACTCCAAGCGAGCCTATTTGTGGGGATGAGAGGGCCAACAATGGAGTTCCCTTCTTTTTCTTTTACCATACCGTGTTCAAGCGCAATGGAGTTGCCCTCACGGAGATCAACGTCGCCCCAGCCAACTACACCCCAATAGCTGGGCTTTCATCAAGGCGTTCGGCATCTTGTGCGGGTATTTTGGCCAGTCACCCTTAGTCGATATCTTCCTCCATTTCTTTGAGGTGAAGAAACAGGGGAAGAGCTTGTGGGTGAGCCTGAGCGGCATTGCTGGGAGGGTCATCCTTTCCCTTTTCCAACAATCATACAAAGGCTGGAATGGGAAGTTCTTCAAGGTGTGCTGCTCCAAGTATGACCACGCAGCCTTGGACAGATTTCCCCTATACTGGGTGGAGGAGGTCAAGCTGACAAAACCCAAATCCTTAGACGAGCTACCCTCGATTGATCGAGAGGTTTGCCAAATCTTGGCCAGTATGGGGGTCCTTGACACCTCTATCCCGATAAGTCGCGAGTACGATGCTGAGGCTCTCGCTAACTACATAAGTACGAGAGTCACCCCTTATAACCTCTTATTCTCTGCTTCTTCTTGTTTTTTGCTTAACGTATGATTTATCTGCTTTGCTTGTGTGGTAATTTAGCTCGTGTCTAACCTCTACTGTGTTTATCTTCTTGGTGCAGATTCAAAAATGGACAAACAAAGACGATTAAAGCTTGCCCAGATTTTGAAGTCTAAAGGCGAGGCCTCATCAAAGGGGGTTGGGGATTCCATACCTCCAACCTCTGAAACCGTTCCTACCTCCTCTAACCTTCGCCCCCCAACACCCACCTTCAACGACATCTCCTCCAACCCTTCCTTCTCCAAACCATCCCCCAAGCTCGCCACCCCCCATCGCAGCCATTCCACTTGCTTTGGCTGAGACTCCTACTGAACCAGCCCCCCTTGATAAAGGCAAATCGGTGGTGGTGGTGCCTTCTGAAGACAAGGAAGACTCTGCTGAAGGGCAAGTCTTCAAAAGAAGAAGGACTACCCGGGCGACACCTCAGATTGCTACCTCCACCACTTCTTCCTCCCACGGGGCTGAGTCTTTTAGGGAGAACCCTCCAAGCGCCACTCCCCCCCTCAACCAATGGCCTTGGAGGGTGGGCCTGAAACTGAACCCACCTCAGCTCCACCACCTGTTCCAGAACTTCCTCCTCCAATCCAAGACTCGCTGAGGGGTTACCTAGAGAAGATGTCTCCACGCGGCCAAGCTGAAGGGCCCAAGAAGGAAGGCATGTTTTATTACATGGACGCTTTCATGGCCTGTGCCAGCACCTGGCGCGAGCAGGCAAAAGCCAAAGCCATCAAAGCCTCCACCCTTCAATCGTTAGAGAAAGAGGTCGCCTCTCTGAAAGAGGAGAAGGAGCGCCTGGCACAACACTAGGCCCGTAAAGAGGTGGCGTATAAAGACTCGCTGAAGATAGCCCAGAAGGCCAGGGAAGAAGCCAGTAAAAGGCTGCATGAGGCGGGGCAAGCTCATGTTGAGCTTCTCAACCAGGTCGTCCCTCTCCGTGTCAAAGTCGCAGATCTTGAGGAGGCAGCAAGGGCTTCCGAGGCGCAGCAGAAAAAACTCGAGGACCAGTGCGTTAACCGAGAGCAAACACTGGGAAAGACTGAGGCTGCGCTCGAGGCCAAGACCAACGATTGCACCCTGCTCACCACCAAAAACACCACTCTTCAGGCCAAGGTTCAAGAGTTGATTGCAGCTTTGGCTGCCAAAGACCAAGAGATGACTTCTCAAGCAGAAAACTTCAAGGCGACGGAGGAAAAGCTGAACGAGGAGGCTGCGACGGGGTTCCCTGATGGGTTTGCTGAGGTCGTTGTTCAAGCGGCTTGCGCGAACCCTGGCATCAACTTCTCCGAGTGCAGCCCCTTCAACGAAGTGGTCGACGGTAAAATAGTACCCCTGGAGGATCCTGAAGAGTAGCATTTCTTTTGTATCTTGACAAACACTTAACATGTATATAATTGCCTTTGATTTTAACTTGACTTCGTAGCTGTTGTGAACTCTATCTGTTACATATCTTGAATATAGGACATATTTGCAACGATCTCACTCTCTCATGCTTTCTTTCCTGCCTTTACCGCTTCGATAACTTGTGCTCTTTATGCTTCTTCTTCTTGCTCTTCGAATTTCTCTTTCTTTTTCGACTTGCAAAAATTTTAACTTGCTCTTCACTTTCTTAAGCCCCAAGGCGCTTACTGCCAAAGGTATTGCTAGCTTTGTCATCGCTTAGGATGAGAAGGGGTCTCATTTCTTTCCTGACTTCGGCGTCGCTCAAGGGCGAGAAGGATTTATCTGTTCCTCTGGGGCCTCGACATCGCTCGAGGGCGAGGAGGACTTATCTGTTCTTCTGGGCCTCGACATCATTCGAGGGCGAGGAGGACTCATCTTACATGTACTAGGTGTCCATGCTCGAGGAGAGACCTGCTAACGCGAGGTCGTATCGTCCTCAGCATGTCTAAACACTAGGGACAAAAGTCGCGCTTTGGTTCCCACGCCCGTGGAGAGGCCTATTACAGCAGTGCCGTATCACCCACGGGGTGTCTAAACACCAAGGCAACTTAGTCCTTATCTCTGCGCGCTTGGTGCCCACGCCTAAGGAGAGACCTGCCCGGGGGTAGTGCCGTTTCGTCCTCAGGGTGTCTGAAAACACCAAGGCGATTAGTGTTCTCGGTGCCCACGCCCAGGGAGAGGCGTGTTGGAAACATCGCCGTATCATCCCTGGTGTGTCCAAACACCAAGATGACCAGGGATTTTGGTGATTACGCCCAAGGAGAAGGTTTCCCGAAGGATGACGCTTCTCCTTAACTGCGTGTACTTGCACCAAGTGATCTGGTTCTCCACTGCTCCGAAACTTCTCACTGTCTGACGCCCACGCTCGAAGGAAACGCCCCCCGCCACTTCCTTGTGAGGTGTCTAAACATCAGACACCGGGGCTAGCTATTCCTACCTGAGGAGGGGGCGCCCCGAAGGAATCCCTTAACCTCTGCTCAGGGACTAGACTCCCGGATTTTAACTTATACGGGGCGTACCTTTTGACTTGACGCCCGTGCATGAGCGTGTGCTCCTGTTACTTTCCTCGATTTCGACGCCCGCTCCCTTATCTGGCGATGCCTTCACCTGGCTATGCCTGCACCTGGCGACGCCTACGCCTGGCGACGCCTTGAGCCTTTGTTTTTTGTTTCTTAATCTTTGCTCTTACATTGTGTGTGATCCTGCCTGTTGACCGGAGCGCTGGAGAATGCCTCGTCAAAGGATCGACGTGCGCGCCGCTTCTCACTTCCGTTCCTCCTCTGGATCTATCTCAAGAACCTGCAAAGAAACGACACGGCGCCGTTGCGGCCGATCGCACTCCGACGCTCAAGTCAGTGACGGTATCACCAAATACTAAGAACTGGAACCGTGCAAACTCTCTCTCACAAACAGCTCTGTCACTCGCAAGCGTAAAGTGTATGAACTGAACGCGCGTACCTTAGAAAATCTGTTAAGAACTCTTATATACCTGGTGGTTTTCTCTCTCCTGGCAGTTACAGACTTGGACACGTGGCTCGTATCCAACTGTACACGTGCCATCATCTGGAGGCTCCCTGACTTGGCGCTGCTTCTACTCTCATTTTGGCTAAGTTACCTATGCATGGTACTGCCCAGTGCATAGCTAACTCAGGAGTGCGATCCCTACTGAAACTGGCGAGTTAGGGTCTTCATACACCTTCCCTGTGGTCTCGCCGGCCGCCTTCATAATCTGCTTCTCCTTTATCTTCGGCGATGTGCTTGTTCTGGCGATCTCCGACTGCCTGGTCGCCTGAGTCTGCGTCTGGCGACTTCATCCTCAACCTGGCGATCGCCTATTCTGGTAAGCTGGAGATCGGAACACGCCAACTTAACAATCAGCGACTACACGTGCCTCCCGACTTCCTTCCCAACTGCCAACCTGGCGCCTTGTCAACACGCCTACACTGTAGCAGGGTGCCACGTCATCGCACCCGACCACCAGGGCGGTACACAAGCCCCCTAGTCTTAAGCGAAGACTTGTCTAGCAAAAAGACTGAAAAAGCCTTCGTTAACACCGGTCTACGTGGCATGGACGCAGAATTCCAAGCGATAGTACTTTCTGCTGCTCTGACGCTCCACCAAACCCTTCGCGCATCGTTCGACACGTGGCTCTCATCAACGGCTATCTTCATCTGCCGTTAGCGCTTCCCAAAACCATTTCGAAAACCCTTAAACCCCTTACGCTCCTACTGTTCCATCACTTTCTTCACACTTGCATACGCTCTCATTTCCTTCTGCGAAAACTCTCGACGTTCCTCGACGCTCTAGATCACCACCTCCCTTCAACGTTCTCCTGATCATCGAAAGGTAACTACTTTCCTTCATCTGCTGGGTTTCCTTGCATTTTCACCGATTTGCATCATCCTGTAACTGTCTGGTGCATACGCTGTGGGCTGTTTTTCCATTTCTCCTTCTGCGTAACTTAGGGCTTTGTCGATCGTCGCAACGAACTCGCATTCGTTCGTCTTTCACCTTCCTTCTATGATCGAGTCAGCCTTTGTAACCCTCCTGATTATTTTTTTTTTCTTCTTTCTCCTTCGTTTGCAGTTGCTATCATGACTCGCACGAAGATCACCCCGAACCCCCCTCCATCAGCGCGAAACCCTTCTTCACAAGCGCACGACCCACCCCAAGTTCGTGGCGCTTCCTCTTCGCAGGCTGAGAGGCCTGCATCTTCCCAAGCTGCTCTGGCCCAGGCGACTCCACCAAACGCTGGAGGAGCCCCCATCCCTCTGCCAGACTTCAAGGCTTTATACCCATGGGCTAACCCAACCCTCTTAAAGGAAACCTCGTCGGTGAACACTGCGGGAGCAATTCTGCGTTTGACAAAGGGGGACGAGGCCTATCAATCGTTTCATAAGGAGCACGATGAGAGGATGATGGTGCTGCCTTGCCCCGCCGCCCTGCCAGGGTGCGCTGATGACAAAGTGAGCGCCGACGGCCCCTTTTGCTTCGTTTACACAACTTTCTTCAAGAAAGTCAAACTCTGATTTCCCCTCACCCGATTCGAGAGGGAACTCTTGACCGAGCTCAACATTGCTGCCGCCCAGCTTCACCCCAACAGCTGGGCGTTTGTTCGAGCCTTCGAAATAACGTGCGCCCACCTGGGGTTGCCCGCGTCGGTGGACGTGTTTCTGTTCCTGTTTGAGGCCAAACACCCAGGAGACCGCCTGTGGGTCAGCCTGAATGCCATTGCTGGGAGATCCATTTTTACCATCTTCCAGCAATCATACAAAGATTGGAAGGGGAAGTTCATCCAGGTTCGCGCAAACGATAACGACACTTCCCTTCTCGACGGCTTCCCCTTGTACTGGGTGGACAAGGGGAAAAAGGAGTCTAAGAGCTGCTTCAGGAGGCCCAGAAGTCCTGATAGCATGGGAGCTTTGGACCGAGACCTTTGCCTATTCTGGAAGAGGGTGGCAGATGCCAACATAACATTCTTGACCCCCACCCTGATCTCCTTCGAGTTCTTTGAGGACCAGTTGGAATTCCAAATAGGTTAGGACGCTACACTTTTGTCTCGACATTGCTTCTGATATTGTTTTTGGGCGTCTTGTTCGCACAAGACTTTGGTTTTATCTTTTCTGCATATGCCTGTTTTTGCTGTCTCATTGTCTTGTACACTTACCCCTTTCTCCTTTGAGCTAACTTATGCACTTTCATTTCATGCAGACACCATGTTGGGTAAGAACATGCTCGCCGACTTAAAGGCGCTCGCCCGCAACCACGGGTTGGCGACCGGTTCCCAGACGGTGCCCAACTCGGCGGTCGAGAAGGCCATCATTCATGGGCGATCACCGCCCAAGGAGCCCACCCAACGCAAGAAGCTGGTCCTTAAGAGGCCCAAGCGGAAAGCCCCCCAAGTCGTCCAAGAGGAGGAAGAGGACGACGAGGTCACAGAGGATGGCCTTGTCACGAAAAGGAAGAGGATGGCACCATCTTCTCCACCTCCTCAACCCCCTCTTCCAACCTCACCACCCCCATCAACGCCTGCTCCTCCTCCCTCATCGCCAACACCACAAGCCCCTTCACCACCAGTCCAAGCAGTTTCATTGGCCACTGCACCACCTGCAACTGAGGCCCCAGAGCCAAATTTCTTGGAGGACCCCCCGAGCGCCTCTACACCACATATATCAGCAGGAGGGGGCCCTCCTTCCAACACTTCAGCCGCAGGAATCGTTCCAATCGAGGATGAGGTCGCTCACACCTCTCCAATCCTAATCACCGAGTCCCCGATTGCGTCGCCACGCCAGGAAACAACCACTGAAAATATTGCTAAGGAAGGTGGCGACGAGAACCCTCAACAAGCCCCCCTGGCGCCTCTCCAAGCCGCAAACCTTTCCCTCGAGGTCACGAGGATGTGGGAACCTCTGACTGCTAAACTGAAAAACATAGCGGAGGACATCCCATCGATTATAACGAGGGCTGTGGAGAGCTCCACCAGGAGGCTTCAAGACGATCTCTACAACCTCAAGACCGAAAACAGCACAATGAAGGTTGAGGTGGAGAAGGTGGCCTTCAGCCTAACGCTCGCGGAAATGGAACATTCCCGAGTAGAGGATGCCCTAAGTACCGAGCTTAGGCTTGCGCGTAAGGAAGCTGCTGACCTTCGCCGCAAAGTCCATGAACTTGCCCAAGAAAAAGTTGAACTTGAAAGCAAAATCGTGCCTCTGCGCACCAAGGCGAGCGACCTGGAAGCTCACATTCAAGCTAACGCCGATAAGGTACAAAAACTGGAGCAAAGGTCAATCGACCGTGAAAAACTACTTGGGCAAGTAGAAAAAGCAAGGGATGACGCCATGGCTGATCTCACCGAGGCGAACAAGGAAAAAGAAAAGATGACTGCCGAGTTGACCCGAGCTCAAGCGGAATCCGAGAAGGTTGCCGACGACCTTCTTCATGCTCAAGAGACCAACAAACAACTCCGAAAACAGGTCGAAGAGCTGGAGCAACAGAACAAGGAGCTTAAGCAACAGGTTGAAGAATTTCAAAGGCAAATTGAAGAACTTAAGCTAAGCTCCGCTCAGATTCTGGTTGCTGGATTTGATGCCGCTCGGGAACAATTCGCATGCCTATTCCCTGATCTCGACCTCAGCATGGTGTCGTTAAACAATGAAGTAGTAGATGGAAAGGTCGTTCCCGCCGAAGGCTCAACCAATTCCACCCCATCTGCTTCTTTATAAATTCACTTGTGTTTACCTTGTAAAAACTCTTGCATATGTGTTTTGAACAGTTACTTATTTCAATAGCGAAACTTGGATATTCTTTCTTCTGACTTCCTTTGAGCGCTTTCACCTTCTTTGTATGTTTAACTTTGCCGAGTTTAACTTAGCGATTTTGCAAACACGACCTTTGGCGTAACTGCTTCGAGCCGATTCAAACTTAAGCAACGATCGCTTTAAACAACTTGTACCCTTGAGGCACTAACCTGATCATAAGAAAAGTGTCCAAGCAACGAACTGTAACTCAATCGCGGTTCAAACAACGTCCCCTTCGACCTGCTTTATCAAACAAGTCTTTCAACCCTCTCGCCGTCGCTTGAACTTTTCCCGATCGCCAAAACCTCTTGGTAACACCAGCTTTTCCCAGCCTCGTGCTTTGGAAGTCATTTCTTTATCTGGGCAGAAATGCCCTTTGGGATCTTCCTTTACCCCCCTGAACTTCAGAACTGAAGACCGGCTGGCTAGGCGTTCTCTTCGAACCTACCTTAGCCACCTTTCAAGCTTCTTCCGCCCTCTTCGCCATACCTGAACTCGTTCAAGACGAGAAGGATTTTATCTTGCCTATACCCGCATATAAGCGAGAAGGTCTTTAACTCGCCTGAGCTCGCACAACGGCGAGAAGGACTTTATTTGATGCCTCAACTTGCCCAGGGTGTATATCTCCTCCCCCTGGATGCACTGAGGATCTTTTCTTTCTCTCGCCTGCGCTCGCTCAACGGCGAGGAGGTCTTTAATTGGCCTTGGCTCGCACAACGGCGATAAGGACTTTATCCGGTGCCTCAACTTGCCCAGGGTGTACATCTCCTCCCCCCTGGATGCACTGAGGACCTTTCTCGCCTGCACCCGCTCAACGACGAGGAGGTCTTTAACTTGCCTCTACGTTGCCCCGGGAGTTACATCTTCTCGCTCCCAGAAACACGGAGGACTTTTCCTCTTTCTCGCCTGCACTCGCTCGACGGCGAGGAGGTCTTTCGTCTGGTGCCTCCGATCGCCAATAAACGATGAGGACTTAAAACTTAACTGGTGCCTCCGATCGCCGAAAAACGATGAGGACTTTAAAAACTTAACTGGTGCCTCTAATCGCCGAAAAACGATGAGGACTTTAAAACTTAACTGGTGCCTCTAATCGCCGAAAAACGATGAGGACTTTAAAAACTTAACTGGTGCCTCTAATCGCCGAAAAACGATGAGGACTTTAAAAACTTAACTGGTGCCTCTAATCGCCGAAAAACGATGAGGACTTTAAAACTTTTTTAGAAAGCACACGATATACATATTTTCTTGCCTCAAATCATGTACAAATGACAAGGTCTTTCTTCAAACTTTCGAAAATAGCACACATGCGATCTGGAAACACCTTATACTTCGAAAACTCTTCTTTTATTGGGCGGCCTCATTAAAAACCCTCCTTAGGGAAAAAAGAGTGCCCCCTTGAAACTGTTTTAACAGAGACATTGCAATATAACATTTGTGTTTGTCTTTACTTACAAAGCTCTTAACTATAGTACAACTTCAGGTGTGTGGCGTTCCAGGTACGAGGGATCGCCCCTCCTTCCAGCGTCTCTAAGCGGTAAGCTCCGTTCCCGAGTGCCTCGGTTATTCTGAACGGTCCAGTCCACTTGGGTGATAGTTTATTCTCCATCTCGTACTGGTGGGCCTTCCTCATCACCAGATCGCCTTCTCTAAACTGCCTTGGCATCACCTTAGAATTGTACCTTCGCTCGACCCTTCTTTTCACCGCCTCAGCCTTCAGCCTTGCCTCCTCCCTGACTTCGTCCAGCAGATCCAGGTTCAGCCTTCTCTCTTCATTCGAGTCTTCCTCTACGAAGTTCTGGAATCTCGGCGAGCTTTCCTGGATCTCCACCGGAATCATGGCGTCACACCCATAGACCAAGCTAAACGGGGTCTCATGGGTTCCGGACTGCTCGGTGGTGTGGTACGCCCAGACTATACGGGGCACCTCCTCAGCCCAACTTCCCTTGGCTTTCTCAAGCCTTCTCTTCAAACCTCTCAACAACACCCGATTAGCTGATTCCACCTGGCCATTCGTCTGAGGGTGCTCGACGGATGCAAACACTTGCTGAATTCCAACCCCTTCACAAAGCTTCTTCAACAGATGGCTTGCAAACTGAGTCCCATTATCTGACACCAGGCGCTTAGGCACTCCAAACCGGCACACGATGTTCTTCCATACAAAGCCTTCGATCTTGTGTGCGGTGATCTGGGCCACTGGTTCTGCTTCAATCCACTTGGTGAAGTACTCAATCGCCACTACCAAGTACTTCATCTGCCTGATCGCCAGTGGAAAGGGTCCCAGGATGTCGATTCCCCAAGTATGAAACGGCCAAGGGCTATAGATCGACTTCAACTCCTCGGGAGGTGCCTTATGCCAATCGGCGTGCTGCTGGCACTGTTTACAGCATTGGGCATACTTCTTGCAATCTTCTCTCATGGATGGCCAATAGTAGCCTGCACGGAGAGTCCTCGCGGCCAGAGCTCGACCCCCGATGTGACTTCCACATATTCCTTCGTGGAGCTCTGCCATAATTCTCGTGCACTTCTCGCCGTGTATACATTCCAGGAGTGGGTGAGTGAACCCAAACCTGTACAGATCGCCATCAATCAATGTATACTTGCTGGAATTTTTCTTTACCTTCCTAGCTTCTGCTGGATCTAGCGGGAGGAGGCCATCTGCCAGGCACCGCTTGTACTGCGTTATCCAAGTGTCTGGCTCATTGGTGGCGCAGACCTGCATCACATCCACCTTCTCTCCTCGACAAGCTCTAACTTTCGGCGATCTCAGAGTTTCTTGCGTCAAAGACTTGTGGCTTCTCGCTGCTCTCTCCGTCGACCTGCTTATCTGAAGGACCAGGTGATCTGCTACAAATGCCCTCGGCGTCTTCAGAGTTTCTTGAATCACTGTCCTCTGCCTACCCCCCTTGCCTGAACTGGCGAGCTTAGCAAGCAAGTCAGCTCGGGCATTCTGTTCTCGGGGCACATGCACCACTTCAAAAGAGGCAAAGGAACTCTTCAATTCCTGCACATACGCCAAGTAAGCCGCCATTTGTGGATCTTTAGCCTGGAACTCGCCTGTTACTTGCCCTGTGACTAGCAGCGAGTCACTCTTAGCCATCAGCACTCTGGCTCCCATCTCCTTGGCCAGCAGAATCCCGGCGATCAGCGCCTCATACTCTGCTTGATTGTTGCTGGCTTTGAAGGCGAATCTCAACGATTGTTCGATCAGCACGCCGTTGGGTCCTTCCAATATTACTCCAGCACCGCTACCCTGCTGGTTCGATGATCCATCCACCGAGAGTACCAAACGGAAGTCGTCACCTTCAACCCGCGTTGCCTCTGATGAGAGCTCGACTACAAAATCTGCAAAGATTTGCCCCTTGATCGGGCCTCGGGGCTCATATTTAATGTCAAATTCTGACAACTCCACTGCCCACTTCACCATTCTACCCGCGACGTCAGGTTTCTTCAAGACCTTCTGGATGGGCAGGTCAGTCATCACCAGTATTGTGAAGCTGTGGAAGTAGTGGCGCAACCTCCTTGCCGAAAACACCACAGCCAGCGCAGCCTTTTCCAGGGCCTGATATCTCGTTTCTGGGCCCTGCAGCACCTTGCTCACAAAATAAATAGGCTTCTGAGCCTGATCCTGGTCCTGGGCGAGCACCGCACTCACCGCCCTCTCAGTCACCGCGAAATACAACCTGAGAGGGATTCCCGCCAGTGGTTTGCACAGAACCGGCGGGCTCGCCAGATATTCCTTCAGCTTGACGAAAGCTTCCTCGCATTCTTTCGTCCAAGCGAACTTGTTATTGCGCCGCAGACATTGGAAATAGGGATGTCCCTTTTCTCCGCTCGCTGACACGAAGCGAGATAGGGCTGCCATCCGACCTGTCAGCTGCTGGACTTCTTTCACTGTAGCCGGGCTTCTCATCGTCAAGATGGCGGCACACTTGTCCGGGTTGGCTTCTATTCCTCTTTCAGTCAAGAGAAAACCCAAAAATTTTCCAGCCTCCACGCCGAAAATGCATTTCTCCGGGTTAAGCTTCAACTTGAACTTGGCGATCGTCGTGAACAACTCTTCCAAGTCTGCAACGTGCTTGCTTTTCTCCTGCGAGGTCACGACCATGTCATCGACGTAAGCTTGCACGTTCCTTCCCAGCATTGGTGCAAGTACTCGATCCATCAGCCTCTGGTACGTGGCCCCCGCGTTCTTCAGCCCAAACGGCATCACCTTATAGCAGTAGCACGACCTCTCCGTCATGAAGGCTGTTTTCTCTTCATCCATGGGATGCATCTTGATCTGATTATAGCCCGAGAAGGCATCCAGGAAACTCAGCAGCTTGCACCCTGCAGCACTATCAACCAGGGCATCAATGCTTGGTAAAGGATACGAATCCTTCGGGCAAGCCTTATTCAGATCGGTGAAATCGACGCACATGCGCCATTTCCCGTTGCTCTTCTTCACACGTTCGCCAACCATTCAGGGTACTGGACTTCCCTGATGTGGCCTGCAGCGAGGAGTTTCTGGGTCTCGTCCTTGATCGCCTGCCTCCTCTCTTCATTAAATTTCCTTCTCCTTTGTCTTACCGGTCTCACCATGTTGTCCATTGCCAGATGATGGCACAAGAAGTCGGGATCGATCCCGGGCATGTCCGAAGCGGACCAAGCAAACGCGTCCAGATGCCGCTCAATCACCTTGGCGATCTGGTCCTGGAGATCGACCTCCAGAGATCTTCCGAGCTTGAAAACTTTCCCCCCGATCTCCTTCTCGAGCCACTGCTCGACGGGTTTGGGCCTGGATTCTCTGGCGATCACCGCCTTGGCGATTCCCAGTTCTCTTGCTTCCTCGGGGCGATTCCGCGCCTCTTCCTCCTCCAGGCCAGCCTCTCTCTCCCCCAGCTCAGCGTCTACCATCTCTACATCCCTTCCAGCGGCCTCCTCTGTTACCGGCGGTCTGGGCTTCACACCGGGAGGTGGGGTGGTTGTAACATAGCTCACTGATCTTTTATTTTTCAGGCTATTTTCATAGCACTTTTTCGCTTCTTTCTGATCAGACTTTATCGTGATCACCACCCCTTCCATGGACGGCAGCTTCACCTTCATGTGCCGAGTCGATGGAATTGCGCCTATCCTGTTAAGAGTGGGCCTTCCCAACAGGATGTTATATGCTGAAGGGGCGTTTACGATGAGGTACTTGATTTTCTCCGTCCTCGACCCAGCCTCATCGGTAAACGTGGTTCTCAGCTCAATGTACCCCCTGACCTCCACCTGGTCGCCAGCGAACCCATACAAGCACCCTCCATAGGGCCTCAGCTGGTCAAGGGGCAATTCCAGCTGCGTGAAAGTCGGCCAGAACATCACGTCTGCCGAGCTTCCTTGGTCCACCAGAACTCGGTGGAGCTTCCTCCCCGCCGTGATCAACGAAATGACAATGGGATCGTTGTCATGAGGCACAACGTCCCGAAGATCCTGCTTGGTGAACGTAATGTCCACTTCCGGCGAGTGATCTTCAAACATGTCCACTGACATCACCGATCGCGCATACTTTTTCCTCTGCGATGCGGTGCATCCACCACCTGAGAAACCCCCTGCCATGGTGTGGATTTCCCCATGGATAGGCATCTCGTGTTGTTGGGCTTCTCCAGCTGCAGGCTGGGAACTCGACGCTCCTCCGGTCCTTCTGTCCAGCAGATAGTCGTTTAGGAACCTGCTCTTAACCAGATCGTCGAGCTGGTATCCTAAAGACAAACACGAGTCCAGGTTGTGGCCAAAGCACTGGTGAAACTCGCACCAAACGTCCGGCTTTGACCCCAGCACCTTGTCGCCCACCTTCTCGGGCGCCTTCAACCTAGCAGATATGTTAGGGATAGCGATCAGGTCCGCTAGTCCCATGACGAATTTGTGCTTAGGCGGGCGATTGTATTCCCGGCGTGCTGGTTGTTGGCGTGCTGGCGGTTGGCGCGCTTGGCTCCTTCCCTTATTTCTCCTATCGTAAGGATAGCGAGTCCTTTGGTCTTTTATGGCCGCCGCTGCCGTTTCCAGCACCCTCTGTGGCTGGATCCTGGTCTGGGCGCGTGGCCTGGCGGGAGCCACGCTGCCTCTCTTCTCGGCGACTTCACTTTCGTCGGCGATGTGGGCCACCGCAAGTCGCCTGACTTCAGCAAACGTCGCTGGATGAGCCCTGATCAAGGCCTCGCAGAATGGCCCTGGCTGCACGCCCTTCTTGAAGGCATAGACCAGCATTTCTTCATCCTTGGCTGGCGACCTGACCATCTGCGCGCCAAAGCGATTGAGGTAGTCTCTGAGGGACTCCCCATGGTACTGCCTTATATCAAACAGATCATAGGACACCCTCGGCGGTGCCTTGTTCACAATATACTGCTCGACAAAGATTTTCGAGAATTGTTGAAAATTAGTTATGTGGCCATTAGGCAGGCTCACAAACCACTCCATCGCCGTTCCCTGGAGCGTGCTCACGAACATCTTACAGTAGACGGCGTCCGACCCTTCTGACAGCATCATCTGTGTGTGGAACGTGGTCAGATGAGCCTCTGGATCCTCCACGCCAGTAAAAACAGCTTTAACCGGAACCACGCTCGTGGGAATTGGCGTGTCGGTAATCGCCTGAATGAAAGGCATTGGGAAAACACGAGGTGGCGTCGACGGTGTCACCTCTTCAGCTGAAGAACGACCCTGCTGCTCCTGAAGAGCTCGACGCAGCTCCTCAGCTACCTTGTTGAGCTCCTCGTTCCTGGCGCGAGAGGCGACCAGGTCTTCATGTATCCTTGCCTGCTCGACGCGCGAGGCTTCCACAGTGGCCTGCAACGAGCGCATCATTTCTGCCATCTGCGCCATGGTCATGGCGGCGTCGCCTTCAGCAGCGACGGGAGCCACGGGACTGGAACGATTGCTTCTCATCTTTCTCATTAACTTCAGCGAACCACAGAAATACAGCAAATAACACTTCAACCTCGAACGAATCAGCGATCGATCGGAGAAGACTCAAGAAACTGTGCAAGAACCCAAGAACACCGCAAACCTTCGCAAAAAACCACCAAAGAACTCGAACTTCCACCAGACAGATTGCGCGCAAGCAACAAAAGACCTCACTCCACCGATTGAAAGACAAACGAACGGCAGAAAACACAAACTCACCGAACGAAACTCAAAGAAACTGCAAACGACGGTTGCACCAGCACACAACCGCGCAGAAAACCTCGAAAACTTCCACGAACTCACGCTGTGGATGGGAGCACGTTTTACACGGCCCCACGGTGGGCGCCTGATGATCCTGCCTGTTGACCGGAGCGCTGGAGAATGCCTCGTCAAAGGATCGACGTGCGCGCCGCTTCTCACTTCCGTTCCTCCTCTGGATCTATCTCAAGAACCTGCAAAGAAACGACACGGCGCCGCTGCGGCCGATCGCACTCCGACGCTCAAGTCAGTGACGGTATCACCAAATACTAAGAACTGGAACCGTGCAAACTCTCTCTCACAAACAGCTCTGTCACTCGCAAGCGTAAAGTGTATGAACTGAACGCGCGTACCTTAGAAAATCTGTTAAGAACTCTTATATACCTGGTGGTTTTCTCTCTCCTGGCAGTTACAGACTTGGACACGTGGCTCGTATCCAACTGTACACGTGCCATCATCTGGAGGCTCCCTGACTTGGCGCTGCTTCTACTCTCATTTTGGCTAAGTTACCTATGCATGGTACTGCCCAGTGCATAGCTAACTCAGGAGTGCGATCCCTACTGAAACTGGCGAGTTAGGGTCTTCATACACCTTCCCTGTGGTCTCGCCGGCCGCCTTCATAATCTGCTTCTCCTTTATCTTCGGCGATGTGCTTGTTCTGGCGATCTTCGACTGCTTGGTCGCCTGAGTCTGCGTCTGGCGACTTCATCCTCAACCTGGCGATCGCCTATTCTGGTAAGCTGGAGATCGGAACACGCCAACTTAACAATCGGCGACTACACGTGCCTCCCGACTTCCTTCCCAACTGCCAACCTGGCGCCTTGTCAACACGCCTACACTGTAGCAGGGTGCCACGTCATCGCACCCGACCACCAGGGCGGTACAATGTGAGAGGGAAAAACTGAGACAAAGTTTTCTTGAACTTCTTTTTTTTACTTGGGTGACCTCATTAAAAAAACCCAGAGAGGGAAAAAGAGTGCCTTTCAACTGAAATAAAATTTTAAATTGGCTGCATTCCAGCTGCGTGGGATGGGGCCTCCTTCTAGAGTTTCTAGCTTGTATGAACCATTTCCCTTGGCTTCGGTTATTCTGAAGGGTCCGGTCCACTTGGAAGACAATTTGTTCTCCAACTCATAAGGATGAGCCTTCCTCATCACCAGGTCACCAACTTGGAATTGCCGCGGCTTCACCTTAGAGCTGTACTGATGCTCCACTCTTCTCTTTACGACTTCAACCTTTATCCTTGCCTCGTCTCTGGCCTCGTCTATTAGGTCTAGAAGTGGCTTGTCCTCGCGGGCTAGGGCACCTTCGTTTTGCTTCGTCTGTGAGTACCTGAAAAGAAGTGAACAAAGGGGCGCCCTCGCGGCCGTTTGCACTCCGACGATCAAGTCAGCTAGTGAGAAACATCAAAAACTGCACTGAATGACTGAAATTGTGTTGCCCTAATTGCCTTGTGCTCACAATGGGTGCGCAGCGGAAACAACTAGGGTTTGTGCTTTGTGTAACTATCAAAATTAGGTCAAAACTCGGATCCCTTTCAAGTGCTCCCAAGGTCCCTCTTTATACATCTCTCATCATTAAAGCGCATTGAAAGCGTATAAAAACATTCCTTGGAATATACGAATCTTAACTTACTTAATGCGTACCTTGGCAAACTTACCCTGAAACCTTTAATGAGCACGTGGGCATTGCCACGTGCCCCTCTGACTTGATCGTTATTCTGTGCAGAGGGTCCCACAGCGCCGCCGCCCAACTTAGGGTTTTTCCATCGTGTGAGCCCTCTTCTCTGCGAAGTGCTTCTGTCACGTGGGTTGACTTTTTGGGTGCCGACTCGTGCCCCCTAATCACTAGTCACTCGCCCTGGGGGAGTATCTACCTTTCTCTCGTATCATGCACGTGATTCTCCCCTGGTCATGGCCCTCTCATGGGTCGTATCTGTCCCAGGTTCTCCCAGCAGTGGCGTGGATACTTCACGAGTTAGGTTTATCCCCTTCTGGTACTAGAACCTATGGCCTTGAAGCCACCTTTCTCTTCTTCTTGCTATTGTTCTGAACTGTCGAGGCCCGATGTCTTTCTTGGGCGATGCCCCTCTCAGGCGACGTCCTTGCTTGGGCGATGTCTTTGCTTAGGCAACGTCTTTCTCTTGGCGATGTTTCTTCTTGGGCGATGCCTCGAGCGGTCGACCTGTTGACTTTTCTTCCCTGGGTCCCTTGAGGGATCCCACCACGTGTTTAATCTTGACTTCTGGTCAACGCCCGGGGACGGGATGGTACACAAGCCCCCCAGTCTTGAGTTGACACTTGTTTCAGCGAAAAGACTAAGGCCTCGCCTCTGTTGCCCTCGCGGGGTTTTGATGACGTGTCACTCCCTGACCGGTTGACGTGGCATTTTCTGCGCCGCCGGCGCGGCGTACCCTCAAGGATTCTGACGATGTGATATTCTCTGAGCGAGAAAGGTGACACTTCAGTTCGCACCTTAATCTCGTGACACGTGGCCCAATCGTAAGGCGCTTTAACGTTCTTTAGTGCTTCAACTGTAACGCTTGAATCTTTGAAAACCCCGTATCTTAACTCACTGACTTTACTTCTTTCGCATCTTTCTTGCACTATTCATCTTCTTCTCAAGAACTCCCCCTACGTTCTTTCTTTGCCAACCCTTTCCTCCTACTCTGCTGCTGAACCCTTCTTCTTTGGTCTTTAGCTTCTTCATAGATAGCACGTACTAAAATGTCTGTCAATCCTCCTTTCCCCAGAGTCAACCATAAAGATCTTTACGCGTGGGCTTCGCGCGACCTCCTTGACGAGTGCTCGAGTCTACTCTCCGCCAGGGCCTGGAGGGAACACGTGGGGGACCCGAGCACCTATGACCACCGTGCCTTCGCGAAGAGGCACGATGACAATATCGCTGTGCTTCCTTGCCCCCTAGGAGAGCCGGTGTGTAGGGACGAACGGGCCAACAATGGGGTCCCCTTCTTCTACTTTTATCAGGTGGTCTTTAAGAGCGTTGGCGTGCGCCTACCTTTCTCCAGGTTCGAGAGGGAACTATTGACGGAGCTCAATGCTGCCCCAGCTCAGCTGTACCCTAATAGCTGGGCTTTCGTCAAAGCCTTCGACATACTATTTGGTTTCCTGGGACGCGCACCTTCCGTGGATATCTTTCTTCACTTCTTTGAGGTGAAAAGGCAAAGGAACAATCTTTGGGTGACCCTCAGCAATGTTCCCGGCAGGGTTCTCCTAAACCCCTTTCAGCACTCCTTCACAGGGTGGAAGGGCAAGTTCTTTAAGATTTGTTGTTCCGACCTCGTGCCCTCTGCCCTTGACGGCTTTCCACTGTACTGGGTGAAGGAGACGAGAGCCCTGAAGTCCAGACCTCTCAAAAGGTTGCCTTCGAACGACCAGGAAGTTTGTCAGATTTTGGCTGGCGCGGGGGTTTTGACTCGGCCGCCTTGATAAGTCTGGAGTACAATGCTGAGGCCTTGGAGAAATACATATGTATGGGAGATTCTTGCACGATTTATCTTGTGGTGCCTTAGTTCGTGCCCGTTTTTCACCATGCTCGTCTCTCTTTGGTGCAGGTTCGAAGATAAGCCGACAATAAAGGTCACTGCTGGCCCAGGCGTTGAGGTCTAA
The DNA here is from genome assembly GCF_000499845.2 of Phaseolus vulgaris. Lineage (NCBI taxonomy): Eukaryota > Viridiplantae > Streptophyta > Magnoliopsida > Fabales > Fabaceae > Phaseolus > Phaseolus vulgaris. The sequence continues at coordinate 22,855,796 of NC_023749.2, forward strand.
AGATGGGGCTTCATCATCGTCCCGCTTAGACTCTGGAGGCCACTGAAGGGTGGCCTGATTTCTTTTTTCATACGAGCATTGGGCGCGTACATGATTGCCCCTTGTAGTTATCATGGACTTTTATCTGTAACCGTAACTCTTGCTATACACTTTGGTTTATGTTTAAGTGCTGCCCATTTTGTTTTTAAATGCTTGCGTCGGTCTCTGCTTTCCTCGTTATTTTATGCGCGTTACCTTTGATATTTCCCCCCCATCGTGTTTGATCTTAACTCTTTAGGTAGCACGTGTTCTCCTTCCTTGCACTTTGCTCTTTCTTTTTGGGTCATGGTGTGCCCTCCCTTACTTCTGCACTCATAGCCTTGCTTGGCCTTCATGCCTTCGAGGGGTGTTTACGCGTTCGAACTTCCTCGCCCAAACTTTTAATAGTTTGAATTCTGGGTTTTCTGAGGAAAACGACGATTTGTTTTCCGCGGCGATGTTAGATCACCCGATTTCTTATCTTGGCGGCGATGCACCTTGGCGATGCCCGCTTGCGTGTGTCGGTGGACGCCACCTCCACAAATGGCGATTATGTGCGTTTCTCGTCCGTGTCGCCACACTTGACGACCCGACCGGTATGTGGGCTGTGATTCGTCCAACGTGGAGATTAAATCAATACTTCGGCGATCTAAGTGCCTTTGCACGCTAATGCCCACGCCAGTTACTGATTTGACACTTCACCAACCTCCCCCCGTTAATTGACACGTGGACACATCAACAACCATCGTTTCATGTCGCTTGCGCTCCTTGTAACGTTCGAAACTCTAAAAATTCTTGCGCCACTTCACTGTTCCATTATCTTCTTCTTCGTTTCCAAACTTTCGAAACGCTCTAGCAAATGCTTCGACTCCCCCAATCACCATTCCTCTGCACGCTCCTTCGATCATCAAAAGGTAACCTTTTTATCATTTTCACTGGTACTTATCGCATTAAATTCGGTTCGCATCATCCATTAACTGCTTGGAGCATACGTTGTGAGCTGCTTGTTCTCTGTTTTGCTTTTTTCTGCTTTTTGGGTTTTCCTCTTCCCTTCTGTGAGCCCCCTTCGTTCATGCTGTTTTCCTTTTCCGTCTTTCAGTCGAGTCATTCTGTTTATCAACCCTTCGCTTTTCCCCCTTTCATTTTCTTTTCGACTTCTTTGCAGTTTTCCCGATGGCTCGTATAGGGGCCACACCAAAACTCCCTGCCCCCTCTCGAAACCCTCCTCCAAAGTCACGCAAACAACCTCCACCAGGAAACCCATCTACACCTCGTAACCTACCTAGGGACCCGACCGTCCCTTCAAACCGGGCACAGAGACCTGCGCTCTCTCGACTCGATCAACTGCAACCAACCCCTCCATAAACCAGCACCGCCACACGCCCTGCTCCTGACTACAAACTGTTGTATCCATGGGCTCCTCCAGCCTTGCTGAACGAGACTTCCTCGATCAACACTGAGGCCGATGTTCTCCGTTTGAGAGATAAGACCCATCTTACCTTTCATAAGGAGCATGATGACAAGGTGGCCATCCGTCCTTGTCTTCCTGGGGAACCTGTCTGTACTGATAATGACGGCAACATCGGCCACCCCTCCTGCTTCATCTATGCAACCGTGTTTAAGAAGGTTAAGCTCAGGTTCCCTTTTACTCACTTTGAGAGGGAGCTCCTGACCGAGCTTGATATTGCCCCTGCTCAGCTGCATCCCAACGGCTGGGCGTTTGTCAGGGCATTCCAAATTATCTGCGCGCACTTAGGCCACCCAGCCTCCGTAGATGTATTCCTGTTTCTGTTCGAGGCCAAAAACCTGGGGGATCGCCTGTGGGTGAGTTTTAATGGGATTGCTGGGAGATCCATCCTTTCAATCTTCCAGCAATCTTACAAGGACTGGAAAGGCAGGTTTGTCCTTGTTTGCTGCAATGATCAAGATCCTACCCTCCTTGATGGGTTCCCCTTGTACTGGGTTAACAAGGGAAACAAAGACTCCAAAGACAATTTCCGGAAGGCCAGGAGTCCAGAGAAGATGGGGGGGCTCGACAAAGACCTGTGCAACTTCTAGAAAGAAGTTGTTGTACCGTCCCATACCTGGGCGTTGACGAAGTCAAGGTCAAAGTTAGCGTCGAGGTCAAAGTCAACGTAAGGCGTCGCCCAGGTGGGGGTGACGCCAAGCGCAGGCGTCGCCAAGAGGAAGCGTCGCCAAGAGGAAGCATCGCCAAGATAAGGTGTCGCCTAGCAAGCGTCGCCAAGATAAGGCGTCGCCTAGCAAGGTGTCGCCAAGGTGGAATGACACAAAAGCAAGGTGACCACAGCGCTGCTCCCCGACACCCCTGGGTAGGAAAGTCCATGGAGGGTGCGACGCCGTGGGAAGGCCTCAGACTCCTGATAACCAGGGAATAGTGATAAAGAGAAGAGAAAGGTGGCTTCAAGGCCACAGAAATAGCGCCAGTATAGAGCAACCTGACTCGTGAAGTGCCCCTGCCATCCAGAAACGCCCTTGGGATAGATACGACCCAGGAGAGAGGTCATGGCCGGGGGCAGCCGGGCACAGGGCACGAGAGGAAGGTAGATACGCTCTCACAGTGAGTGACTAGAGGCTTGGGGGCATGAGTTGGCACCCAAAAAGTCACCTCTTGCGCAGTTGCACTCCCAGGTAGGGGGGCTCACGCGAGGAAACACCCTCAGATAGGGTAACGGTGCTGTGAGGTCCTCCACGTGTACAGCAGCCAAGTCAGAATGGAAACGCCACGTTGTCAGGTACAAGGTAATTAAGGTTATTTAATACAGTTTTCCGTTTAGAGCGTTTAAGGTACTATAAATGCTCCCGAGCGTTTCGAACGTCTTAAATGCGCTGAGCGTTTTTATAATTAAATGCGCTTCAAGGCGCTTTGAATGCGTGAAGAGCTTAAATAGCGCTTTGAATGTTGGGAACGGGGTTCGAACTTTTGGCTAATTTTCCAGAAACACTCTAGTTGCTTGCTCGAGCCTCGATGTTTTGCACAAGGGACTAGGGAAGAATTTTGTCCAGAACGAGAAAATACACACTAGACACAATTCTCCTTTTTACAACCTTCAGAGTGCCATACGCGGTGCTCCGATACGGAGGTGCATAGTTTTTGGTGTTTCTTGCTGGCTGACTTGAGCGTCAGAGTACAAACGGCCGCTAGGGCGCCCTTTTTGTCCGTCTTTGCAGGTTTCCACAGATTGCCGGAGGGAAGGTGTCCCTAGCTGACGGGCAAGGTTGCACACAAAGACGTCCCAGGTCAACCGGACGGGACATTTGGCGCCCACCGTGGGGCCGATATAAAACATCAGTCCCATCACAAATTTGAGGAGATTTTTCGAGTTACAGTAATGTTGGAAGAGGTTTGAGAAAACAGTGAAGAATGGCCACCACGAGACGAGGTAATGCACGTGCTACAGGCGAGGAGATGTCGATGCAGCGAGTCATCGAGATAATGCGACGGCTGCAAGACGATATGGCAGAATCGAAGTTGGAACATGAGCGCATGCAGGCGGATCTCGAAGCCTCGCATGCGAGGAACGAAGAGCTCCGTCGGGTGAATGAAGAGCTGCGCCAAGGTTTGAGGAACAACCCGGGGCAACGTGAACCAGATGAGATGGAACGTCTCACCCCGCCGAGGGAGTTCACCACTCCCTTCTCGCAAGAAATCTTAGACGCAGCGATCCCCAACACGTTCGCGGGGCCTAAGGCAATTTTCACCAGAGTGGAGGATCCTGAGGTGTGTTGAAGCTGGAGGAAGCTTCTTCCCTACCAAGGCTTGATGTGTGTTTGATGAAGAAAATGGCTTGAGTGCTTTGAAGATTGTAATAGGTTTTTAGATTCATTTGTAATTAGGCTTGTAAGTGTGTATGATTGCCTTTTGCTGTGTAACCTATCCTAGATGCCTAACCAAGTCTAGATCAAGCACATGATGTGGTTAAATGGTTTTTGAAAAGCTTTTTAAAATGTTTTTAACAGTTTTAAAACAGTACACAAATAAATCTGTTTTATGGAGAAAGAATCTGTTTATTTCTTCTCTGTTAAAAGGCTTTTCTAAATTTCTGTTAAGGCACCAAGGGAAAGCTCAGTTCGTTATTTCAGTTAAGCTGAGCTGGCCTGTGTGTTATACTTTAATCTGTTTTACTGTGAAAGAACAGGTTTATTCTTTGGTGTGCTGAAAGGTTTTTCACAAGTTAGTTAGAGCACCAAAGGTACCACTCAGACAGTTATTTCTGTTAAGCTGAGTTGGCAGTTTTCACAAAATAAATCTGTTAAGTTCAAAAATGAATCTGTTGTTTTCTTAACTACTTTTCAACTGTTTTTTGAAAAGAGGTTAGAAACTATTTTCTATATAAAGAAAAGTCTCTCTCACATGAATTAGTGCTGAGGAATTACGCTTTTGACAGAGATCAAACAATTTCCATGTGAGAAGAAGGATTGAAAGAGTTTTTGAAAGGTTTTCCAAAGAGATTTTCAAGTGTGCTTGTTCTAGGAAACTGTACCGCCCTGGTAGTCGGAAGTGATGACATGGCATCCAGCTACAGTATAGGCGTGTTGACAAGGCGCAAGGTTGGCAGAAGGGAAGGAAGTCGGGGGGCTCGTGAAGTCGCCAGTTATTAAGTTGGCGTGTTCCGATCTCCAGCATACCAGAACCGGCGATCACCGGGTTAAAGATGAAGTCGCCAGATGTAAACTCAGGCGACCTAGTGATTGGAGATCGCCAGAGCAAGCACATCGCCAGAGATGAAGGTGGTGCAGATTATGAAGGCGGCCAGCGAGACCACAGGGAAGGTGTACGAAGGCACCCTAACTCGCCAGTTCCAGTAGAGATCGCGCTCTCAAGTTAGCTATGCACTGGGCAGTACCATGCATAAGTAACTTAGCAAAATGAGAGTAGAAGCAGCGCCCAAGTCAAGGAGGCTCCAGATGAAGGCACGTGTACGACTAGATGCGAGCCACGTGTCCAAGTCTATAACTGCCAGGAGGGAGAAAGTAACCAGGTATATAAGAGTTCTCAACGAACTTTCTGAGGTACGCGCATTCAGATTATACTCTTTACGCTTGCGAGTTATAGAGCTTACTGTGAGAGAGAATTTGCACGGTTCCTGTTCTCTTAGTATTTGGTGATTTGGTCACTGACTTGGGCGTTGGAGTGCGATCGGCCGCAGCGGCGCCGTTCTGTTCCTTTGCAGGTTCTTGAGGTGGATCTCGAAGAAGAACGGAGGTTTGAAGCGGTGCGCACGTCGATCCTTTGACGAGGCAGTTTCCAGCGTTCCGGTCAACAGGCAGGATCATCACGCGCCCACCGTGGGGCCGTGTAAAACTTGCTCCCATCCACAGCGTGAGTTCTTGAAGGTTTTCGAAGTTTTCTGCGTGGTTGTGTGCTGGTGCAACCATCGTTCGCTGTTTGCTTGAAATTTGTTTGGTGAATTCGCGTTTTATACCGTTCGTTTGGGTTTTCGATCGGTAAAGGGAGGTTTTCCTGCTGTTTACGCGTAATTTGTTCGGTGGAGTTGAGTTCTTTCGCTCGATTAATTATCCGTGGGAAGAGCAGTGGTTTCTGGTAGAGTTGCAGGTTTCTTTGGAGGTTGCAGTGTTCTTGAATTTTCTTGCGGAGTTTCGCACAGTTTTTTCCGATTGATCGCTAAATCGATCGTAGCTGAAGTAAGTGTTGTTCGCTGCATTCTGTGATTCACTAAGTTCATGAGAAAAATGAGAAGCAATCGTTCAAGCCCCGTGGCGCCTGTCGCTGCTGAAGGCGACGCCGCCATGACCATGGCGCAGATGGTAGATATTATGCGCTCGTTGCAGGCGACTGTGGAAGCTTCGCGCATAGAGCAGGCGCGAATGCATGAGGACCTGGCCGCCTCTCGGGCCAGGAATGATGAGCTTACCAAGGTGACTGAGGAGATGCGCCAAGCTCTTCAGGAGCAGCAAGGGCGTCCTATTGCTGAAGAGGTCGCGCCGTCGTCGCCACCTCGTGTTTTTCCTATGCCTTTCGCTCAGGCGATCACTGACACGCCTATTCCTACGAGCGTGGTCCCTGTCAAGGCTGTCTTTACCGGCATGGAGGATCTAGAGGCTCATCTAACCACGTTCCATACACAGATGATGCTGTCGGGAGGGTCAGACGCCGTGTATTGCAAGATGTTCGTGAGCACGCTCCAGGGAACGGCGTTGGAGTGGTTTGTGAGCCTACCTAACGGTCACATAACCAATTTTCAGCAGTTCTCGAAGGTTTTCGTCGAGCAATACATCGTGAACAAGGCACCGCCCAGGGTGTCTTATGATTTGTTTGATATAAGACAGTACCAGGGAGAGTCCCTCAGAGACTACCTGAATCGCTTTGCAGCGCAGATGGTCAGATCGCCGGCTAAAGATGAAGAAATGTTGGTCTATGCATTCAAGAAGGGCGTGCTGCCAGGACCATTCTGCGAGGCCTTGATCAGGGCTCACCCTGCAACGTTTGCTGAGGTCAGGCGACTTGCGGTGGCTCACATCGCCGACGAGAGTGAGGTCGCCGAGAAGAGAGGGAGCGTGGCTCCCGCTAGGCCACGCGCCCAGACCAGGATCCAGCCGCAAAGGGTGCTGGAGACAGCGGCGGCGGCCAGGAAGGACCAGAGGACTCGCCATCCTTATGATAGGAGGAACAAGGGGAGGGGCCAGGGACGCCAGCAACTAGCACGCCGGGAATACAATCGCCCGCCTAAGCACAAGTTTGTTATGGGATTGGCGGACCTGATCGCCATTCCCAATATATCCGCTAGGTTGAAAGCGCCTAAGAAGGAGGACGGGGGGAGCGTCGAGTTCCCAGCCAGCGGGTGGAGAAGCCCAGCAACACGAGATGCCTATCCACGGGGAAATCCACACCATTGCAGGAGGCTTCTCGGGTGGTGGATGCACCGCATCGCAGAGGAAGAAGTACGCGCGGTCGGTGATGACAGTGGATATGTATGAAGATCACTCGCCGGAGGTGGACATTACGTTCACCAAGCAGGATCTTCGGGACGTTGTGCCCCATGACAACGATCCCATAGTCATTTTGTTGATTACGGCGGGAAGGAAGGTCCATAGAGTTCTGGTGGACCAGGGAAGCTCGGCAGACGTGATGTTCTGGCCGACTTTCACGCAGCTGGAGTTGCCCCTTGACCAGCTAAGGCCCTATGGAGGGTGCCTGTATGGGTTCGCTGGTGACCAGGTGGAGGTCAGGGGGTACATTGAGTTGAGAACCACGTTTACAGATGAGGCTGGTTCGAGGACGGAGAAAATCAAGTACCTCATTGTAAACGCTCCTTCAGCATACAACATCCTGTTGGGGAGGCCCACGCTTAACAGGATAGGCGCTATACCGTCGACTCGGCACATGAAGGTGAAGTTGCCGTCTATGGAGGGGGTGGTGATCACTATCAAGTCTGATCAGAAAGAAGCAAAAAAGTGCTATGAGAATAGCCTGAAAAACAAGAGATCAGTGAGTTATGTAACAACCACCCCACCTCCCGGTGTGAAGCCCAGATCGACGGTAACAGAAGAGACCGCCGGAAGGGACGTGGAGATGGTGGACGCTGAGCTGGGGGAGGGGAACGCTGGTCTGGAGGAGGAAGAGGTGCGGAATCGCCCTGAGGAAGCGAGAGAGCAGGGAATCGCCAGGGCGGTGATCGCCAGAGAATCCAGGCCAAAACCTGTCGAGCAGTGGCTCGAGAAAGAGATCGGGGGAAAGATCTTCAAGCTGGGAAGATCTCTGGAGGTCGAGCTCCAGGACCAGATCGCCAAGGTGATTGAGCGGCATCTGGACGCGTTTGCATGGTCCGCTTCGGACATGCCCGGGATTGATCCCGACTTCTTGTGCCATCATCTGGCGATGGACAACTTGGTGAGACCAGTGCGACAAAGAAGAAGAAAGTTCAACGAGGAGAGGAGGCAGGCGATTAGAGATGAAACACAGAAGCTCCTCGCTGCAGGCCACATCAGGGAGGTTCAGTACCCTGAATGACTGGCAAATGTCATGCTGGTAAAGAAAAGCAATGGGAAATGGCGCATGTGCGTCGATTTCACTGACCTGAACAAAGCTTGCCCAAAGGATTCGTATCCTTTACCGAGTATAGACGCCCTGGTGGACAGTGCTGCAGGGTGTAAGTTGCTGAGTTTCCTGGATGCCTTCTCGGGGTATAATCAGATCAAGATGCATCCCATGGATGAAGAGAAGACAGCCTTCATGACGGAGAGATTGTGCTATTGCTATAAGGTGATGCCGTTTGGGCTGAAGAACGCGGGGGCCACGTACCAGAGGCTGATGGATCGAGTACTTGCACCGATGCTGGGAAGGAACGTGCAAGCGTACGTCGATGACATGGTCGTGACCTCGCCGGAAAAGAGCAAGCACGTTGCCGACTTGGAGGAATTGTTCACAACGATCGCCAAGTTCAGATTGAAGCTGAATCCAGAGAAATGCATTTTTGGCGTGGAAGCTGGGAAGTTTTTGGGTTTCCTCTTGACTGAAAGAGGCATAGAGGCCAACCCTGATAAGTGCGCCGTCATCTTGGCGATGAGGAGCCCAGCTACGGTGAAGGAGGTTCAACAGCTAAACGGTCGGATTGCAGCCCTGTCTCGCTTCGTGTCAGCTAGCGGAGAGAAGGGACATCCCTATTTTCAGTGCTTGAGGCGCAATAACAAGTTTGCCTGGACGAAGGAGTGCGAGGAAGCCTTCGTCAAGCTGAAGGAGTATCTGGCGAGCCTGCCGGTTTTGTGCAAACCGCTGGTGGGAATCCCTCTCAGGTTGTATTTTGCTGTAACTGAGAGGGCGGTGAGTGCGGTGCTCGCCCAAGACCAAGATCAGGCTCAGAAGCCTATTTATTTTGTTAGTAAGGTGTTGCAGGGCCCCGAAACGAGATATCAGGCCCTGGAGAAGGCTGCGCTGGCTGTGGTGTTTTCGGCGAGGAGGTTGCGCCACTATTTCCATAGTTTCACCATACTGGTGATGACTGACCTGCCCATCCAGAAAGTTTTGAAGAAGCCCAACGTTGCGGGAAGGATGGTGAAATGGGCAGTGGAGCTGTCAGAGTTTGACATCAAGTATGAGCCCCGAGGCCCGATCAAGGGGCAAATCTTTGCAGATTTCGTGGTCGAGCTCTCGTCTGAGGCGACACGAGTTGAGGGGGACGGTTTCCGTTGGGTACTCTCGGTGGATGGATCGTCGAACCAGCAGGGTAGCGGTGTTGGAGTCATTTTAGAAGGGCCCAATGGCGTGCTGATCGAGCAATCTTTGAGATTTGCCTTTAAAGCCAGTAACAATCAAGCAGAGTATGAGGCGCTGATCGCCGGAATTTTGCTGGCCAAGGAGATGGGAGCTAGGGTGCTGATGGCTAAGAGTGACTCGCTGCTAGTCACAAGGCAAGTAACAGGCGAGTTCCAGGCTAAAGATCCACAAATGGCGGCCTATCTGGAATATGTGCAGGAGTTGAAGAGTTCCTTTGCGTCCTTTGAAGTAGTGCATGTGCCCAGAGAGCAGAATGCCCGAGCTGACTTGCTAGCTAAGCTCGCCAGTTCAGGCAAGGGGGGTAGGCAGAGGACGGTGATTCAAGAAACTCTGAAGGCGCCGAGACCATTTGTGGCAGATCACCCGGTCCTTCAGATAAGCAAGTCGACGGAGAAAGCAGCGAGAAGCCATAAGTCCCTGACGCAAGAAACTCTGAGATCGCCGAGAATTAGAGCATGTCGGGGAGAGAAGGTAAACGTGATGCAGGTCTGCGCTACCCATGAGCCAGACACTTGGATAACACAATACAAGCGGTGCCTGGCAGATGGCCTTCTCCCACTGGATCCGACTGAGGCTAGGAAGGTAAAGAAGAATTCTAGCAAGTACACCCTGATTGATGGCGATCTGTACAGGTTTGGGTTCACTCACCCGCTCCTGGAATGTATACATGGCGAGAAGTGCACGAGAATCATGGCGGAGCTCCACGAAGGTATATGCGGAAGCCACGTCGGGGGTCGAGCTCTGGCCGTGAGGACTCTCCGTGCAGGCTACTACTGGCCAACGATGAGAGAAGACTGCAAGAAGTATGCGCAATGTTGCAAACAGTGCCAACAGCACGCCGATTGGCACAAGGCGCCTCCTGAGGAGTTGAAGTCGATCTACAGCCCTTGGCCGTTTCATACCTGGGGAATCGACATCCTGGGACCTTTTCCGCTGGCGATCAGGCAGATGAAGTACTTGGTGGTGGCGATTGAATATTTCACCAAGTGGATCGAAGCAGAACCAGTGGCCCAGATCACCGCACACAAGATCGAAGGTTTCGTGTGGAAGAACATCGTGTGCCGGTTTGGAGTGCCTAAGCGCTTGGTGTCGGACAATGGGACTCAGTTTGCAAGCCACTTGTTGAAGAAGCTGTGCGAAGGGGTAGGAATTCAACAAGTGTTTGCATCCGTCGAGCACCCTCAGACGAATGGCCAGGTGGAGTCAGCTAATCGGGTGTTGCTGAGAGGTTTGAAGAGAAGGCTAGAGAAAGCCAAAGGAAGCTGGGCTGAGGAGGTACCCCGTATAGTCTGGGCGTACCACACCACCGAACAGTCAGGAACCCATGAGACCCCGTTCAGCTTGGTCTATGGGTGTGATGCAATGATTCCAGTGGAGATCCAGGAAAGTTCGCCGAGATTCCAGAACTTTGTAGAGGAAGACTCGAATGAAGAGAGAAGGCTGAACCTGGACCTACTGGATGAGGTCAGGGAAGAGGCGAGACTGAAAGCTGAAGCGGTGAAGAGAAGGATTGAACGAAGGTACAACTCGAAGGTGATGCCAAGGCAATTTAGAGAAGGCGACCTGGTGATGAGAAAAGCCCACCAGTACGAGATGGAGAATAAGTTGTCACCCAAGTGGACTGGACCGTTCAGAATAACCGAGGCGCTCGGGAACGGCGCCTACCGCTTAGAGACATTGGAAGGAGGGGCTATTCCTCGCACCTGGAACGCCACGCACCTGAAGTTGTATTACAGTTGAGAACTTTGTAAGTAAAGATAAACACAAAGTTACATTACAATGTCTCTGTTAAAACAGTTTGAAGGGGGCACTCTTTTTTCCCTAAGAAGGGTTTTTAATGAGGCCACCCAATAAGAGAAGTTTTCAAAGCACAAGTTGTTTAAGATTGCGTGCCTATTGTTTTCAGAAAAGTTTTGAAGAAAGACCTTGTCACTTGTACGTGACTCAAGGCGAGTTAAAGATATATTGCATGCTTTCTGAAAAGTTTTTAAGTCCTCATCGTTTTTCGGCGATTGGAGGCATCAGTTAAAGTTTTTAAGTCCTCATCGTCTTTCGGCGATCGGAGGCACCAGTTAAAAGACCTCAACGCCCTCGCGCGTCCTGAGGCAAGTTAAAGACCTCCTCGTCGCTGAGCGAGTGCAGGTAAGGAAGAGCGAAAAGTCCTCAGTGTTTCTGGGGGCGAGAAGATGTAACCCCTGGGGCAATGTAGAGGCAAGTAAAAGACCTCCTCGCCGTCGAGCGAGTGCAGGCGAGAAAGAGTAAAAGTCCTCAGTGTTTCTGGGGGCGAGAAGATGTAACCCTGGGGCAATGTAGAGGCACTAGTAAAAGTCCTCAGTGTTTCTGGGGGCGAGAAGATGTAACCCCTGGGGCAATGTAGAGGCACCAGTAAAAGTCCTCAGTGTTTCTGGGGGGAGGAGATGTAACCCCTGGGGCAATGTAGAGGCACGAGTTAAAGACCTTCTCGCCTATGAGCGAGTTCAGGCGAGTTAAAGACCTTCTCGCCTATGAGCGAGTTCAGGCGAGTTAAAGACCTTCTCGCCTATGAGCGAGTTCAGGCAAGATAAAATCCTTCTCGTCTCGAACGAGTTCAGGTATGGTGTAGAGGGTGGAAGAAGTTCTGAGGGTGGCTAAGGTAGGTTCGAAGAGAACGCCTAACCACCCGGTCTCTTGCTCTGAAGCACAAGGAGGTAGAGAAGGATCCGAAAGGCGCCTCTACCCCCAGATGAAAGAGCAATGGCCAAGGTGTGAAGGCAGGAAGAAGCTGGTGTCGCCAAGAGTCTCTGACGACCAGGAAACGTTCAAGCATGGCGAGAAGTCAAAGACGCGTTTGATGAAGCAGATCGGGTGTAACGACGTCATAAAGCCAGGGGTTGAGTTAAAGTCCATTGCTTGAAGTATCATTTTACGCTAAGGTTTATTTCCTTAAGTTTACGAGTTGATAAATGTGATTATTATTCGAAGTTGAGATGGTTCGAAACAGCTCAGTACAAGGTCGTGCCTACGAGATTACTAAGTTATTTCTTTGAAGTAAATCACGCAAGGAAAGTTAAAGGTAGACGAAGGGGTTACAAGAAGAAATGCAAAAGTAATTTCGTTAAGTAAAGTATCAGCTCAAAAATACATGTACAAGAAAATACGAGTTTATTATAGAATTATATACAAGAGAAAGGCACGAAGGTAGCAGATGGAGAGAATCGATTAGTCTTCAGCGGGAACCACTTTTCCATCCACTACCTCGTTATCAAGAGACACCATGCTGAGGTCCAGGTCGGGGAACAAGCAGGCAAATTGTTCCCGCGCAGCTTCGAATTTAGCAGCCAGAATTTGAGCAGAATTCAGCTTGAGTTCTTCAATCTGCTTCTGAAGTTCCTCAATCCGTTTCTTGAGATCTTCAGTCTGTTCTTTCAGCTCCTAATTCTGCTGCTCCAGCTCTTCAACTTGCTTCTTGAGTTGTTCATTGGTTTCTTGAGCCTGGAGAAGGTCTTCAGCAACCTTCTTGGATTCTGCTTGCGCTTGTCCCAATTCGGCAGCGAGCTCCCCTTTTTCCTTGTTGGCTTCAGCGAGCTCAGCCATGGCGTCATCCCTCGCTTTTTCCACCTTTCCAAGGAGGGTCTCTCGGTCGGCTGACCTTTGCTCATATTTCTTCACCTTGGCGGCGTCAGTTTTTATGAGAGCCTCCAGGTCAGCCACCCTGACGCGATAAGGCACAATCTTGCTCTCCAGTTCAATCTTTTCTTGAGCCAGTTGCTGCACCTTATGGCGGAGATCAGTGGCCTCCTTGCGCGCCAATCTGAGCTCGGTATTCATTGCGTCTTCTACTCGGGAGTGTTCAATCTCCGCGAGCGTCAAGTTGAAGGGACAACTTCTCCACCTCAACCTTCATGGTGTTGTTCTCTGTCTTAAGGTTGAAGAGGTCGTCCTGGAGCTTCCTGGTGGAGCTCTGCACCGCCCTGGTTATGATGGCGGGAATGTCTTCTGCTATCGTCTTCAGCTTAGCAGATAGAGGCTCCCACATCCTCGTGACCTCAAGAGGGAGGTTTGCGGCTTGGAGAGGCGCTGGTGGGGCCTGTTGTTGGTTTCCGTCGCCACCTTCTTTAGTTGGTTCTTCAGTGGGTACTTCTGCTCGTGGTGGCGACGTCGGGGACTCGGTGATCAAAATCGGAGAGGTGTGGGCAACCTCATCCCCGATTGGAGCGGCATCTGCAGCTGAGGCGTTAGAAGGAGGACCCCCTCCAGCTGATACATATGGCGTGGAGGCGCTTGGGGGGTCCTCCAAGAAATTGTCTTCGGCGGCCTCGACCGCGGGTGGCGCAGTTGCCAACGGAATGGCTTGGACTGGGGAAGCGGGAGCTGGTGGAGATGGCATTGTTGGAGGTGGAGCAGGCGTGGATGGCGGTGTTGAGATTGGAAGAGGGGGTGGGGCAGGTGGTGAAGAAGGTGCCACCCTCTTCCTCTTTGTAACGAGGCCATCTTCGGTGACCTCGTCATCTTCTTCCTCCTACTCGTGGACTATCTGGGGAGCTTCCTCTTAGCCCGTTTGAGGACGAGCTTCTTACGTTGGGCGGCGGGCTGGACATCGGAGGGAGCTGGGCCCTTAGGTGGCGATCGACCCTGGGCCACGGCGATCTCCACCACCGAATTCGGTACTGTTTGAGAGCCCGTCGCCAGCCCGTGGGTTCGGGCGAGCGCCCTCAATTCAGCAAGCATACCCTTGCCCAACATGTTATCTGCATAGAACGAAAATGCATGGGTTAACTCAGAGAGAAAATAAGTGCATAAGGCAGTATGCAGCAAAGCAAATGATCGGTGCAGAAAAATAAAACCAAAGTCTTGCGCATAACGCACAAGACGCCCAGAAACAGTTAAACATAAGCAGTATTAAAACAACAGTTTAAATGTTCTAACTATTCGGATTTCGAGTTGGTCCTCGTAGAATTCGAAGCAGATCAGGGTGGTGGTAAGGAAAGTGATGTTGGCATCCGCCACCCTTTTCCAGAAAAGGCAGAGATCTCTGTCCAACGCTCCCATGCTATCAGGACTTCTGGGTCTCCTGAAGCAGCTCTTGGACTCTTTCTTCCCCTTGTCCACCCAGTACAAGGGGAAGCCGTCGAGTAGGGAGGCGTCCTTGTCGTTAGGGCGCACTTGGACGAACTTCCCTTTCCAGTCTTTATAGGATTGCTGAAAGATGGCGAAGATTGACCTCCCAGCAATCGCATTCAAGCTAACCCACAGGCGGTCTCCTGGGTGCTTGGCTTCGAAGAGAAATAGAAATACGTCTACGGATGCGGGCAACCCCAGATGGTCGCACATCACTCGGAACGCTCGCACAAACGCCCAGCTGTTGGGATGGAGCTGGGCGGCGGCGATGTTGAGCTCGGTAAGGAGCTCCCTTTCGAACGGGTGAAAGGGAACTTGAGCTTCACTTCTTGAATAAGGTTGTGTAGACGAAGCAGAAGGGGCCCGTCAGCGCTCACCTTATCATCGGCACAAACGGGCAGATCGGGGGGGCAAGGTAGCACTACCATCTTTTCATCGTGCTCCTTATGAAATGTTTGGTGAGGCTCATCCCCCTTTGTCAATCGCAGACTGCTCCAGCAGTGTTCACGGAAGACGTTTCCCTCACAGGTCGAGTTGGCCCAGGGGTAGAGTTTTTTGAAGTCTGGCAGGGGAACGGGGGCTCCTCCGGCGATAGGTGGAGTCGCCTGGGCCAGGTTTGGGGCGGGAAGGTGTAGGCCTCTCAGCCTGGGAAGATGAAGCACCGCGTGCTCGCGGTGGATGAGTGCTTGAGAAGAGGGGTGTCGCGATGAAGGAGGAGGTTCGGGGTGATCTTTGAGCGGGTCATTCTCGAAGCTGCAAAGAAGAAGAAAAGGAAAAATGATCAGGGTTCGCAGAGGCTGGCTCGATCGTGGGAGAAGGTGAAAAGCGAACGAACGAAGGTTCGTTGCGCGATTGACGAAGCCCTAAGTTACGCAGAAGGAGAAATGGAAAAAGCAACCCACAGCGTATGCACCAGACAGTTACAGGATGATGCGAACGGTTTAAAATGCAAGAAAAACCAGTAGAAGGAAAGTAGGTACCTTTGATGATCAGGAAGACGACGAAGGATGATGGTGATTCAGAATGTTGGAGAGCGCTGAGAGTTTTTTGCAGGAGGAAGTTAGAGCGTTTGTGAATATGAAGAAAAGTGATGGAACAGTGTGGAGTGAAATGGGTTTAAGAGTTTTTCGAAATGGGTTTG